>NC_092214.1:82327808-82373610 GCF_043381705.1 Parasteatoda tepidariorum
AATATCTAGCAGAATGAAGCGATTTTTTAAACAATGAATCATACAATATGCAACATATTATTTCAATATCTTATTCTTAAACATAACTTATTTCAGCGTCTTTAAAATGCCACTAAACATTCAGCAATTCCTTGAGTTATAGAAAAAAGAAATATCGTAAATTATAGAAAACCTTGTGAATGCGCATTAGAATTACTATACAATATACATTTTATTTTTCAAGCACTTTTTTTTCTTCAAACTTTCTTTCCTAGAACACTCGATTAAAGCTGTAAAAATGATTATCCCTAAAATTTTGTATATAGTCATAATAAGTTATGTTAATTTGATTTTAGTATGATATCCTCGAATAAGTATAACAAAAACAGTATAATCTAAATAATATTAGATAAAAAGTTTACGTATTTGATTTCTAAAAACTTAGAAAATCATAAATAATTTATAAATCGATTCAAATTTTCTTTTCAAGGGAGATTAAAATAAAAAAAGTTTTGCTTTTTGGACAGAAATTAGCTTAAAAATTGTCTATATCCTAGAAACTTTGAGATATTTTCTATTAACTTTCTATTAACTTTGAGATATTTCTATTAAACCTCTCCGAGCAATCACAGAGCATTATTTAAATTTTTTTTTTACAGTCAGAAATTGGTTGCTTAGCAACCTAGTGAAATTAAGTCTTCTTCTTTCGAATTAGTCAATGGGTTACCTTAAAATATTAATTATCGCTGGCGACTTTTTTTGGCGGTTTTCTGGACTATCGCCAAATATATAAACCTTTATTGTGACCCAATTTAAGACCCAATGTTTTCAAAATTTTGTCTTAATTCAAGTGTCTGGATTCCAAATTTGTAAAAAAAAATACATGTTTATTCAGAGAAAGTACGTTTTTGTGCCTGATTTCGTAACTTAACTAATAGTTAGCACTAATAAATTAGCATATTTGAAGTCACCCCCCGGAACCATTAAGATTGACACTTAGTTCGTGAAAATCCGATCATTAGAACGAAAGTTATTCAGGGTGATATCTTTTTTTTTTTGAGGACTGTACAACTATGGTAGATACAGCATCTTACAGCAAGCCCCTTGGTTTGAATCCTGCTCGCAGCAATGGATAATCTCTCTCACACCTTTCTCCCTTCTTATGAATTTTGCTTAAAAATGTGTATATTCTACTTTAATTTGGAATGCATGATGTATTCAAGCTATTTTGACAAATTGTTGCTCAATTTTGAAAAACTCTTTTTTGCAGCGATGAAATTTGTAAAGAGGTCAAGGGAAGAAAATCGTATAGTAAGCCAGTAAGAATAGCACATTGATCAATTAACAATCTTTAAAAACTTTTGTTTATTAAGAAAGGTAATAAAAGAATTCGTAAAAAATTTTGAAAGAAAACCACGAAATAATGTTGTCATCTAATTTCGACAATTTGCATTTGTCCTGTAAAATTATTAACAATTTTAGGATCATCGAATTTTCAATGTTTGGAATACAAAAACAGTCTTCCAGATATTGAATAGAACGGGTGTAGAAAAAATTTCTATCGTACAGACAAAAAATTTTTAAGTAAAAATCAGTCACCAAAGCTAAATATGCATTGAATCGGTAAAAGAATTTCAGTGCAATTGAGTTGGAAAACCATTAAAAATAGATATTTATTGTATCATTTTGCATACTTGTAAGAAATTGTTACTTTTGAAATCAGTTTTTTTCAACATCGGGCATTGAATTATCTTAAAAAAGAAAACAATTCAGATTAATGATATAATTGTTTGCCTAACGGGAAATTCTATGAGTCATTTCGAATCATTCAATATTTAAAAATAAGAAAAACTTATTGCATTCTACTTTTTCAAATATCATTATTCTGAAAGTTGATACTCAAACGATGCTGTTTCCGTGTTAAAAATTTTATGTAGAAAACAGAAAATAAATGTGTGAACATTAATTATCATCAATTTTTAAGGGTATAATGAACCAATATCTTAAATGAAAAAGAATTAACTTTTAATTTTATTAAAAGAATTCTAAAGAAACAAAGATCTCAGACTGTGTATCAAAATTACTTTTCTAAGAATGTCAAATTACATTTTGAAATTCCGCTCGAATCATTTAAAACACTCTCGGGAATTTTATTCCATGGTAAAAAAAATTGTTTACAAGAAGAAGACGACAAGTAAAGGTAACAATGCGTTGCAAGTAGCCATAAATTACCGGTAAAGAGCTAACCTTCAGAACAGTGGATTAATCAATTGGCTCTTTGATATGTGCGAAAGAATACAGTGAAATGGACTGCTTGGTGCTTAACTGCTGACCTTTGGGGCATGAAGGGTCGAAAAGTCCACCCAGGTCATCGATCACAAAGAGATTGCTGCTATCTGTTATCATTGCTGATTTTGGATGCCTGGATTTGTAAATACTTTATTTTCCTTATAAGACTACAAAGTAAATCATGATTAATTTTCATAAACTTAGCAGCCTTGTTTTATTTCATTTAATTCATTATTTTTATTTTTTCAGTAATTTATAAATTAAACAGTTTTGCAATTAGGATAAATATTCAAATCGAAATTTCAATATTTAGATTTTAAATTATACAAAAAAATATTGATTTTTAGGAGTTCGAAGGAAAAGTTCTAAACTGAATCAAAATGCTAATAACTTGAAGCACAATTTTCTGTTTGCAACCTTAAAAAAATATAACAATGCTCCCTTTCAAGTTGCAACATGGTTAATTTGGGGAAAATGTTTAAGGCTATTCCCGAGAATAATTCATTTGAACAATGCTTGAAAGTAATATCTCAACCCATTTGGAACGTCTAGATAAATTTTTATTTCATCGATAAACATAAATGTATGCCTTAAATTTAACTTATCTCGTAAATTTTAAATGTGTCGTTTAACCAGCTTTGGCTTTGCTTTAAATTAGGAAAATTTTAAATATTTACAATTTTTTGTAATGATTTATACTGTTATAAATATAATAGGAAGTTGAAATGAAGATTTAATTGCTGTTTAAGTAGCAAATCCATCAATCAATTTTTTAATGATGTGCCGTTGACAATGAGAATTTAACATTAAAGCAATTGCTTCTTTTTTTTCTCCTTGTAACCTATTGGATTCTCCGAGAAATTGCGTGTAACCATAGATATGGTCTTAGATATGTTTAAGTTAAGATAAGCTAAGTTCGTCTTCCACTGAAATCAATTCTTTGTTGGATAATCGATTATTATTTGCAACAAAGGACTATTTGTTGAAGAAAAAAAATAACAAAAAATTTCATCAATAAACAAATTTTCCTCTCTGAAAATATTTTGACCAAGTTATTGTAGCAAAAAAATCACTATAATTTTCTGGGAAAGTCCTTATAAGAAACAAAATGTTTTCCTTTTTTTTCTTCATCTGCCCGACATTTGTCGCTTTTTTTTCTGTCAAAACTATGAATAAATTAAAATTTTTAGTTGGGCAATTTTAAATTTCAGAAGGTAGGCAGATTTGTAAGATTATCACCTTGATTTTTTTTTCATCGCCGTGATTTGATTTTTCATCTTGAATTTTTTTCAAAAAAAGTGGTCTCAAACTTTTTCCACCTCTTAACATTATCGACTTTTAGTTTTAATTTTTATGAAGGAAATAATTCCCTTTTTCAGTTACTTTAAATGCATCCTTGAATAAATAGCTAATCTGAAGTAAAAAAAATATCAATTTGAAATAACAATATTTATACAAAAAAATATGTTGAGGTCTCAAAGTGTTTTTCAGCACTGTATAATAATTAAACAAGTTGAAGGTGGTTTAACTTGAAAGATTATATTGTTCAACTTGGAACTGCCTTATCTAGTTTATGAAAAAAAAAGTATGATAGTGTGATCTAATGCGATCCAAAATTTCTAAGAATTTAGAGATGAGTTCAGGAACTATTTTCGTGAAAGCAAGATTATGAAACAACAAGCGTAAACCACTAGTCCTTCAGTGAAAAGCTTCTGAAGCATAAGTTTAAATTGCTTTTAATAAACTTTTAGCATTTTATGGTACTTACCTGACTTTATTTAACTCCTAAATTAATAGAAAAATTGCCTTGAAATAATAAATATTTTCCTTTTCTCTAGATTTGCAAATTATATCTTCATTTAAGACAGCTTATTTTTTACTTTTTTTAATGTTTTCTTAAGTGCTATACGTTATCATACAAAGAATTGTCATTTTGGCTGTACTTTATTTTAAATGTTTTATTTTTTTTTATTTTTAAAAAGATATAATTTTATCGGAAAAAATAGGAATAAACCCATCTGAATTAAAAAAAATATTAACTATCATTAATGATTAACCTATATCAAGGGATAAGGATTTTTCATATTTAGGGGGGATTATTTTTGTGTGGACAAATTTTAAATTTTTTGCATTCTTATCTTAATTTTACCCTTATTATTTTTTGTTTCCATTTGAGTTTGTTTTCTTTAATATGGTACGACACCGTATTGCGTGCTTATGTGTGAGGAATTATGTGTATAAGGCTAGTCTAATTGTACAACGATAGTTGTTTTATTTTATAATCTAAAATTAAACTCAAGTAAGGTACAATTTTATTTGAATTCAGTAAAGCACGCAGAGTAAAAAATATAGTAACTGTCATTCGATTGATTAGAGAATACAGTTAAAACTATATCAATGGAATAAAAAAAAGCAGCATTTCGAAAAATATCTGTTCGTATCTGCCATATCGTCTTCCTGCCAAATTATTTTCAAAAACATCTGGGACTTTTAAATAATAGAATCCTTGTTTTATGCCGTAACATAAAAACTCAGTTTTGCTAATTATAAAGTGAAGTTTTCAAAGTTCTATAACTTGATAACTATTGGGTCAAATTCGAACATCATTCTTGTTTCACATTTCTTGGACAAAAAAGAAAGAAGAAATTACGAGCGTAAAGTGGTTTAATGTTTTTTTTTCTCCTACAAAAGATTTAAGTAAGAAAAGAAAAATAACAAAGCATACAAATAATAGTTTATAGATATAAAAGATATATAAGTTTCTTAAGAACTGCTATTATTTTATTTCTAATTTGGCTACTTTTGCTTGTAGTGTTTTAATCAAACAGATAGTAATCTTAAACAAAAAGAAAAAAAAAACAGACAATTTGTGGACGAGAGAGCAGGTCTTTTTTCATGGGCATCGTTCTTTGATAAATCATTGTTTTTTTTTTTTAAAATATTATCTCTCACCTTATTTTGGTTACGTATTGCATCCTAATACCCTAAATTAAACGTACAATCAAATTTAGATGAAAATATGAAAATGTTTAACGTTTAATAATTCAAAAAAATAAAGTTTATTCACTTCATCACATTTTACACTTTCAGAATTATTAAAGAAGTAAAAGTAATGTAAACAATTAAATTATTTTAATCTATATTAAGATATTTTTTAAGTTAAGGTTCTATAGCTTGCAATTTTTTTAATCAACCAAATTGTAATTTTAAGTAAAAAAAATCACACTTTTCAAAGGCTTTATTTTTTGATAAGTGACTGTTCTGGAAAAATAATGTCACTGACTTTATGTTTTTGCTTTTTACATCATAAATTTAACGTTTAATATTTTTGTAAAGTGTAATGCTATAATATCTTTCACTAATCACTTAATATCTTTTTTTATCTGTTCTATATCTTTGACAAAGAAGAGTACTTAACTTTAATAATACTTATATTAAATTAACACTTAACATTGTACCATTTTGGTTACTAATTCTTTGTACGCAATTAATATCTTAAGAACTTGTTAGCAAACTGTATTCAGGTGCAAATATAAAAAAAATATTCTCACAATATTTTTCAATAAGTAAACACATTAATAAAATGTATTGAAAACCAAAAAAAAAAAAAAAAAACTTCAGTCGATTTTTGCTTTTAAAAAGAAAACACATTTTCAAAAACAAAAAAAATCTACGATTGTTTTGGCCTCCGATCTTACAAAAAAAGGAATTTTTTTTTATTCAATCCGAAATTAGTTTACATTACGCGTTTCTGTCAAAATCAACCGTTTACCAATCAGAAAGAAAAATACATATCAAAATTTAACAAATGCTAGTCGCAAAAGGCCTGCAATGTTATAAACTTATTAATATACTCTTAAGTCCCCTGATGTATCCCAGTTGATGTTTAATTTGAGTTTTAAAAAGGTGCAAAACAATTTTTTAATGCAAAGTATATTTTTGTAATGTATTAATTAAAATGTATGTAAACTTAAGTAGATATTATATTTACATGCATTTTCAAAGCGTTTGTAGTAATATATGGCTTTTTTTTGCAATATACAACTTTTTAAAAACTCTATTTCTCGATAAATATTCAAACAATTTTACTCAAATTTTTGTATAGATAGGTAAAATTACTTTCTTCAAAATGATGCAAAAAATTTTATAACTTACAATTTAAAAATTATCGACTAGTATTAAGTAAGGCAATAAAAATTTATAAATACTTACTGAAAGTTATTTTTTGCTTAGAATTATCTTTAGATAAGCGAATTTTATAATTGTGTGAAAAAATGTTTTAGTTCTGTTAAAGGATAAGTACCGCAATAGGTAAACTAGCAAAAAGTAAAGCTACGGGGACGATATTTCCCAGATTTGCTCCTATACATTTTGGGGGTTAGAAATTCCGTGAAAAAAATTATATACTTATTCAGGGGAAGTATGTTCTAATGTCTGATTTCCTAACTTAAAATATCGTGTGAGCTAGTTAATTAGCAAGTTTGAGGTCACCCATCGAATTATTAAGAATGAGTCCTAAAACGTTAAGATCCGACCATTAGATCAAAAATTATTCAAAATAGTTCGCATTTTGTTTCTTTTTGTGCACTGTGCATTGCAAAATATATTGAGATTTCTTATTTGAAACTATTTAACTTGTTTTATTTATACATAAATATTGGAAATAAATCAAAAGATTTTTCAAAAAATCAAAGTTATAGGGATTACTCTGAAAATTTTAAACCTGTTATTTTTGCTTTGAATCGCAATTTTTAAAACCACTGCAGATAATTTCCATTAAATAAATAAATAATTAAACTAAAATAATAATAATAAACAATAATAGTTATAGTAAATAAAAACAATGGCATACATTTTAGGTAATGCAATGATTTATATGATTATTTTTATGATAACACAATTGTTTGTCCCTGACGAAAATGCTGGCAAATTCGACCTGTTGAGTTTAATTGATTGGGTTAATAAATTTCAGAATTTGTTTTTCACTTCGATCTAAACATGTCAAACCGTCGTCAGAGTGAGCTGATTTCATATTGTTGACAATCACTTCACTAATAGGTGATATACCGAAGTTTTTATCATTCATGTGAAGTTGAAAATAAAAAATTTATTCTTGTTGAAAACGTACATCTTGAAAAAGTTTGTTCATGAACAAAATTTTAGATAAGTTTAATCCATAAAAAAATGTGTTTGACCGAAAACTACAATATCCTTTAAAGAATACGTATGCAATAAGTCTCATTGATTTTTTTAATAAAATGTTTGACATTATTTTCAAAATAATTTAGTAAACTCTATATTTAACATATTGTCAACAATGAGATTATATATGAATGGATTTATTTTGCATCGCAAATAATAGGGTCCCAAATTTGCATTTACTACGCTGTATTTCAATGAGTTATAATTGTTTCTTACAATTTGTGTCAATTTTCCATTCATTATATTTCCGGAAAACTTTTGTCATGGCTAATTTCCTTTAATGCAATGATATATTTTCCCTTAAAATGTATAAGACTGCCTTTGAATAAAAAAAATCAAAATCGCTTTTGTGATCTATGTGCGTGTGTTAAAAGTCCTATTACATAAACGTCTATTTAGTTTAACCTGAATAACTTTACTCTATATTAATTCAATGCACAGTGTGGTTTATATTCAGACAGTTTTCCTCTGTGAATCAGTCACATTTTTCAAAATGAGGAAATAATTTTATTCTCACGCAAGACTCGCATGAGAAAGTTATCTTTAATTTAGTATTCCTTTCACTTGCGTAAAAAATCCCCCTCTTTGAAAAAAAAAAATAGCCAAAAAGTTTGGATCGTTTAGTGAAATATTCTAATAATGTGTAGTTGGGCACATTACTTGAAAAAAAAAAGACAACAAATGAGAAGAAATATTACCTAACCGTGATGTGAGCGAAAAGAATAGGCTATCTACTTCTTTCTTTGAAGGAATTTGTGGTTTTGGAGAGTTGTTGCTATGGAGATAGGGTGGAGCCTAGAGTTCGTGAGAATCATATTGGGAGGGTGTCAATTGAAGTTACTGATGTCTATTGGGGTTGCTAGTTACAGAGGAATAAATCTCCTTCCTGACAATTTGTTTGACTTCTCAAGAGAAGAGAAAAATAATCAATATTGTGATACGGTAGGGCATGACAAAAAACTGATTTGATGACCTTTGGACGAAAAATAGATTGCTTCGAAAGTAGGGAATCAATCTGTTGGATTGCGGCAATTTACCAAAATCCACCTGACCCATAGAGGTCCGCATTATAGAATTTCTCTGTACGAAAGAATAAAAATCGTAATTTATTTGGTGATGTTTATTTATATATATATTTACATATAGTCCCTGGACATATTGTTAAACGCATTATAAGATTCTATGTAAAATCCTAATTATCAGGATTTTACGCGACTGAAAGCAATTTGCACTTTTCGTGTATCAATTGGTTAGCATTGTAATGTGATACATTAGAAATAAATGCAAATAGAAAGTGTATAAAAAATCTCCCGAATAAAAATTCATTACATTTATGTTTAAATATAAAAGTATTGCATATTAACTCGAGCAAAACATGTCATTATTAAAACACTACAATGCGTTTAATAATTTGTCTAATTATTATAATATACAAACATAATACGTGATATAATTAATATTCTATATTTATATAATATATTGTCAAATTTAACTAATCGATGAATTTATATTATATATCGCCTAATTTAACGAATTAATATGCTCGAGATAGATAGCTCGATAATGTTAAAGGCATGACGCAAAATTTTCTGAGTTACAGGAAGACCATTTGAATCGCATAGTCGTATTACTTAATGTGATGCTTATGAGTTTATAGTGTGATTTAATGTTAATTTGTTTCAGTTAAATGTGATTTTGTTTTGCTTAGAATATCATCCTCAAATAGGGATGATTCACGAGTTTCTGTTAGTTATGAAAATAGGTCTTTAAAGAGGCAAATAAGTAATTTAAGAAATTATAACTTGTCCATTTATGTGTAAATTGTTTCAAACACTTGCCATACAAATTTCAACAATCGAATTTCCCACACAGTCAGGTTGATATTGATATACAATCCAGTGCATCTTGAAAAAAATATTCTGATTAATTCTATTTTATCCAAGATGAAAATAAAATGCTGTTATGCTGATTTATTAGCCTTTGATAAACTGAAATGATTAAAAGAAACCAAGCATTTTTTTTTAGTTAAGAGAAGGAATAGGTAGCAATCACCTGATACAATAAATCTATCATATTTTAAACAATGAATCTATTTATAGTATATTTCTAGTAATTTTATTGCGTTAAAAACAACATTATTTATTGCAGTGGAAAATATATTCATTATCAAAATTTATTGATCCTTTGTTTGAAGCTCTTAAATGGATATTGACAAAACCTTTTGCAGTAATTGATACCAAATTAAAACAGCTTTTTTGTTTTGAAAATTTGTAAGATGTTGAAGAAGCTTATGCTTGAGCAATAGTATTATAATTTCAAATTTTATTTAATATACTTTGAAATTACGTACAAAGTTCAGAATGTATGTATTGCTATAAGCACAGTGTTTACATTCGACACTTTTGCTGTTTAATTGCATTATTTTTAATTGACATGAATCAGAATTATGTTACTTATTACAATAAGCTATGAAATAATGATTTCGTTCCCTAGATATAACTTATAATTTAATTCAGGGAAATGTAGCACTTTTTAACACCATGCGAAGAGTCATTTAAAAAATATAATTTTAAGTCTGTCATAATTCGTCAGAAGAAATAACAGAAAATTTCAAAAATTTTTGAGATTTTCAAATTTTTGTGTGATTTTTTGCACAAGTTATGGTGACATTATACCTTGAAATACGATCATTGCATAAATTAATATTCAAATCGCATTTCGCTGTGTATAATTACTTTACTCTGATTTAATCTAAAGGTTATAAATGATACACTATTAGACACTTTATTCTAAAATTACGGGAAAATTACAAGCAGCTGTCTGTCCATCCAATTTACCATAAATAACATTTTTTTCTCCTTTACGGCTTTGAAACAGTTTACAAATAGTGTGATTATAAAACCATGAATGCGAAACTATACGGTTTTTTAACTATATGCAACTCTCATGATTTCAAAACCGTTAAAAAATACAATTTAAAAGAACCTCGGAATGTGGCTTAATTAATTTACCTGGTTTTTTCAATTATCGTAAAAGATATAGGAGGAAATGCTAGTCTTTTCTGTGAAATTTAATTTTAAAATTACTACTAATTTTATGAAATCTCACTCTAGAACAATGGTAAAATAACAAACATCAATCTGCTCATCCATTTAACCGTAAAGCTTAGGTCAAAGAACATTTTTTAACTTTACGGTTTTGAAGTCGTTTATAACTAGTATTGTTAAAAACTATGAATAAAAAACTATACTGTTTTTTAACTTTTTTCATCTAGCATGGTTTAAAAGCCGTAAGAATGAAGTTTAACTGTACATTGGAGCTAAGCTTTCACTTGGTATTAGTAGTTTTTTTTTCTTTTCTTTTTTATCAAATGTCCCTTGGAATGTGGTTGATTTAGTTTTCAGGTTGTCACATCTATCGTAAGATATGACAAATACTGAACTTTGCTTGTGCTGAGCTGCTTTATAGTGCTGTCATCTATGCGTGAATGAGAGTATCGTATTTTAATAGTCCAGGGTCGCAAACTGGGAAGCGCTGGAGCTAGATGAACACTAGAAACTCTCCGTGCGTTGAAGGTAATAGAGGGAATTTTCTGGTGTAAATGTTGGGACTTGAATCCCCGTTCTGTCTGTCATGAGATTGACCGATTAGCCGTCTCGACTATAATATGTTCCCAGCTGCAAGAAACTAAGTGGCTTTATTAAGGGGTCCAAATTTTATGTGATGCAACTCTGGTTGTGTAACCATATTAGATGTGAGCAGTTAATAAACGATTTTTTGCCCAGTTAAAAAATTGAATACCATCTTATTTATGGTTATTTGACTGTTTTGCTCGAATATTTTGAATAACAATTAAATGAATTGTGATTTAACCCTTTTTTCAGTGAAATTTTTAGCAGTGTAGTAAATATACGCATGTGACAACATAAAAATAACAATAACTTAATTTTACTAAAAGCATCGTGAAATGTATCTCTATCTTTTAAGACAAGGGAAAGAATTTTTTTTTTCTTAAAGTGAATTTTAAACAAAAGAAGAAAAAAATAACCTGGATGCTGGGTGTATTACGGGGTGTTCTAAAGAATGTGAAGAAAGAATTCCCAGCAAAAACAATCATCTGCTAAAAATCTAATCAGTGAGGAAAGTAAAACTGCTGTTCCTGAAATATCAAACATCTTTTGAAGTTTACAAATCTAATAAATGTGTTCTTTATTTATGAAATTGAAAGGAGTAGTTTCTGTGATCAAATTTACGTTTTCTTGAAAAAAAATTATACCCAGTAAAACTTTAAAGCAATAATATTTCAATCAAGACTTGTTCTATTACTTTAATGTAACGAAAGATAAATTGATACTAAGAACTTGTAATGTATAATATTTAAATTTCACAAATGCAGTAAGAACTATCTCCTGACCTTAGTAAATATGTAGTTGTTGTTTGTTTACTTTTGTTCGTAAATGATAGTTTTTTTAAGGGCATATATCAGTACTTTTTTCTGAGAAACTACTTCTGATATCGCTTTTAAATGTTTGGGGTTATTTGAGAAAATATCAATAGTATGTTGTAATAATGTTTAAGCGTTAACAGGAATGCTGTTTGAGCTATTAAAGATTTTTTTCTCAAAAATTAGGATTTTTTTGAAAAAAATTTAAAATTTTTTTGTTCAGAATTTTTAAAAAAATATTCTGCCAGATATATATATTAACAGTTATCACAGTATAAACATGTATATGTAAATATTCTGTGAAAAAAACTGTAGCAATATCTTGTTTAGATTGTGAGAAAATGCCCTTCGAAAAAGGTCAGTTTTAAGTCCCTACTTACTTCCCTTAAAAAAGTGATTACAATATTGTCTGTTTCAACCTAAAACATAAGATTTTGTTCGTTTACTTCCTTTCCGCAAGGAACGTTTCTAAAAGAGCGATTGATATTTTTAAGAATTATTTGTTTGAACCTAAAATATAAATTTTAATTTGATTACTTCTGCTCCACAATGTCCGTTTTTTAAAATTGTTTTGAAAGTGATTACTATTTAAATTTATTTAGAAGATTGGATTAAACTCAAATCAAATATTTAAATTATCGAAATACTAGGAACTATTGTAAAGATCACTCACGCAAAAAATCATGTTAACAAAATTAATATGATTGAAATATGATAGTGTTAAAATTATATGATTTTTATTTTTCTTCCTTTCAAAATAGTGGCAAATGCTTTTTCCTTCCATATTATTTTCCAAATATTTTCAAATTGTTTGCCAAGTATATTTGAAAGGCAGCTCAATTACTTTCCATTCCTTACAACTGATGCTAGAAAAATGTTGCAATTAGGAGGTTAAATCTAATACTTGATTAATCTGATCATTTTAAATCAGCTAAGTTAAATGTCAATTGATTTCTTTTTAATCTGTTTGTTACCTCAGTCCCAGATAGCATAGATTGTCGCAGTGACATAAACAAAAGTCAAGAACTGTCATAGCAGTTACAGACACTGCTGTGTGTTAAATTGTCCCATTAAGGTTATATAGTGATTTTCATATTGCTTTATCGTGTGATATCACATAAAAGTTTTACTGATTGTGACTTTTGTCAGAGGGTAGACAAACTTGCACTTATCTGTGCTCTGCTAGAAACTTTGTCGACACTTAATTGCAACTTTGATTTCCTGAAAGTCTCACAAGAATCAATTCAGGGCTTGTTTTTCTAAAGTTATGCAACTAGTCTCACTAAAGTTCAACCAGTCACTTGAAAGTCTTGCAAGCAGCTTAATCTCTTAAAGTTAAATATGTGAATCATAATAGAGTTAGAAATGGTCATAACAATTACATTCACACGTGTGATCTATTTAAATAGCTCTAAAAGCCTCTCAATATAGTTTTGAAAGAAAATTGTTTTCGTTAACGTAGTGGTAAAAAAAAGTGTCTCAGTACAATATTGCTCTATTCTCTAGCACTAACAGTCTCAGAGAAATAAATTAAATGTGAATATGTTCAAATTACAGAACAATTTTGAAATAAATCTATTTTAATAATATCTATTTAAAGAACGAATTTGGATAACTTTGAATTTGCTCACATTTTCTTTAATATTCACGTTAAAAATTTCAAATTTTTATAGTCACTATCAGTTTTAATAAGATGTATTTTATTCAAAAATATAACTGCAAAGTTTAAATAACACAGTTTTAATAAAGTAAAGTAACACAGTTTTTGAGCGAAAAATCCCATAAACTAAGCATCTTTGTACTCTGTTTTTTTGTAATCTTTTAATTTTGAATAAAATGCTTTATTCTATTTTGCCAACAACTTGACTGTTTCTATTTTGTATGACAAATATTATTGTTGTTGTTTTTTTCGAGGAGGAAGTTATGGTAGTTTATAATCCAGTTTTGTAATAACATTGAATCCAGTTTTTATGGAAGAAGAGTTATCGCAGTAGGGGTGGGGATTTTAGTTTGTTGCTATTATGAAAGAGTGAAGGTCCAGAGATATATCAAATGTTACTTTATTAGATAGAACTCGAAAAGAATAAAGCAGCCTTATGTATAATTAAAAATAAAAATAGCATAACATGATGAATGATAAATAATGGTCAGACTGCGAGCGTCCAAAATAATCCAGTTCTAACTTTTTCATCATCAATGAACTTGTAGACATCATATTTAATTTCATCGTCATGATTTGTTAATTAGAACAATAAAATGTTCTATTGTTATTCAAATTGGCTGTCGTCATTAGGTATATTGACGCCAACCCCGGACCTATATATAAAAAAGGTTGGTCGTACTGCTTATACATATAGATTGATAGATTTCTTATATATAGATATTTTAGCCTTTTTTAACAAATACATAACTTTTTGAACAGTTAAGAAATTAAAGTAATTTAAGATTTATTCTAAATTAAAATCTTGTTTATTTTTTTAAAAAAAGAAAATGCATACTGTTTTTTTTTAAACATTTCTAAAATTATTTTAACGTCTCTATTTACAATTCTCACTATACACAATTATTTACTGTATATTATAATAAATAAGTAAATTTTTAACATTTATCATTACTGTTATTTTAAAATGAACTCTATACTCATTAGTACGTAATTATACAAATCTATATCTATTTTTAAGTATTAAAAACCTACATATCCTTGCAAAGACAAATAATTGTTTAAAATTTGCATTTTTATAGAAAGTAAAATATAGTAGTGTTTTATAAATACTAATTTCTTGGTAAAATTTACTAGTGTTTCTTTTATTTCTATTCTGAATTATAATGTTTATTAATTCTATAGTAAGTTATTTAGTATACTTCAGCCATAAATATGTGTAGCAACAGTTAAAATAAGGCTAATGGTTAAACAATATATTTTTAAAATGCTTTCAAGTTGACGTTACATGCACTGCATAATAGAATTTAAAAACAAGACATGCAATGAATATTCAGAATTTGGCACATTCAGAATATTTGAATTGGCCTAACAATAAAGTGAAATCAAATAGTTCAGCCAAATATTACAGAAATTATTTACACTCGCGATGGCTCAGAGGATGGAGTATTCGCCTTAGAATGAGGTGAACCGGCTTCGAATCCCAGCAATGGCTGGTTGATACGAATTCCGAGTCTAGCTCACACCGACCACAGTGCTGACGGGAGATATCCTCAGTGGTAGACGGATCATAGTCCTCTTGCCGTCAAGCTAATCTCGTGGTCTTCCTCTTCATGTAACGCAAATGCGGGTTAGTTACATTAAAAAGTCCTCCACGAAGGCAAATTTCTAACAATACTAGTTCCTTTGTCTTCTGGATTGCTTTCAAAATTTTAATTGTAGCTTTCACAATTGCAGGGGAACATTAGTAGTAGGACTGGGCTATAAGTCGATGTATCGCGACATATCGATTTAACGCCTATATCGGCAAGTCGATACAGCGTCTTTCGTTCCAGGCGATGCATCAGATTTCTGATGCATCAGAAATCTGATTTAAGTCTTCGAGGAAAGACGATATAGCGAAATAACGATATAGCGATCTAAGAAACGCAAGGATCTTTCCTTACTATCCGATGCCGATTCGGGGTGTTTGTTTCGTTATGTTGAAATGGTCTTGATTGATAAGCGGTAGAATCAGAACCAGAGTTTAGAGAATACTATATCGTGATCTCGCATGTTCGTTTTCGCACCTCTTTTTGCTTTGTCGCGACTTGATATCATTTCTTGTAGATTATTTTCAGTGGGACTAACTTCGTGATCGCTGCCGTTGCCTTGTTCTGAACGCAATCTATTATTGAAAAGAATTTATAAAGAGTTTCGTCATTAATTATGTAATTTTTTTTAAACAAAACTTTTTCTTATTTTTAAATGTGAAAATTATCGGAAATCTAATTATCGGAAGGCGCCCATAAAGAATTAAGTTACAAAGTAATTAAATTTGTTAGGTTTTTCCTTTTCTTTTAATTTATTAAGAACCTTTTGGATAAAACTTCTAATAATTTAATGGGTTTTTATTACTGATTTTAAATTTATAAGTCTTGAGTTTCTTTTATTTTTAGAAATTAAATTAAAACAAAACTTATTTTTTGTCATTTGGATTTGGACATAAGTCAATCAACTTCGTTTATTCAAAAAAATTTGAAAGGTTTGCTAATTTTATTCATTTTTTTCGTTTTATTAGAGAATACAATCAGTTTTTTTAAATTTTCTTTTAATATTATTAGTTAATTAGCTAAATATATTATCGAATATCACAATTCTTTTGTTTTTATTTTTAAGAAATTAAACCTTACTTTGTTTTTCGTTTATAATTCGATCATTATTCAATTTAATGTAATTATTTATGTGAAATAATAATAATAAAAAATAGTGATTTAAAAGCGTTTTATTATTATTTTTTTTAAAATTTATTTAGCACTTTGTTTTGAACATACAAATATTTTTTAAGGAACTTATTTTTTAAATTTTCTTTCTATATTGTTAGGTAAATATATTGATAAATATCGATTTTATTTATTTTTTTATTATATATTTTTAAATTAAGAAATCTTTTGTTATTTGCGTGATCATTTTTAGAAAATATAACAAAACTTGCGTTTACTTTTTCATTTAGAATTTGAACATTACAATCGAACTTAATAATTATGTAATTATCAAAGTTATTTTTATATGGCTCATTTAGTAAAATTATTTTTATGGCTTTAAACTTTTTTTTTTCAAAATTTCATTCGCTTAAACTAATTGATTTTCAAATAATTCATAAACCTATCGTTTTAAACTTTCCTTTATTTCTAGTTAAAAGCTTAGTAAAGTTACCTAAATTAATAACTAATAACTAATTAATAATTTAATTAATTAATAATTTAGGTAATTAGGTACTTAATTAGACTGCTAATACCTTATAAACGATAAAGAGGTTCAAATATTTCATTCTGTATCTACACATTTTTTCAATAAATATTTTAAGTAAGTTTTGTGCATAGTAGTCAATTTATTTAATATCTTTCTTAAGCAAAACATATATATCTTCAAACTTATAAATTGATTTAAATCAATTTGAGTATGGAGTTTCGATAGAAATCTGACTTTCTGTGCCTTACAAGTAAATGAAATTCAAAAATACTATATCGCGATACATCGCTATATCGCGATGCAAAACTGACGATGCATCACGATATATAATTTCTAATATCGCCCAGTCCTAATTAGTTGTCGTAAACCCAAAATTGGGTCTGCTGTTGAACGGCGGTTATAAAATATAATAAAATAATTCCTATTTATGTACTTTAAAATACAGAATTATCATATCCATCCATAACACCATATGAAAATTAAATAGTTTTTTTAGATTTATTATAAAATTTTAATTTAAAAATTAAATTGCAATATTAGTTCTGAATGAATTAAATTATATTAATTATATAAATGAATATAAATTAAATTAGAATTGATTTCAATCAAATTAGATTAGGATTCATTAAGGGTGATTATATAGCAGAAGGTGGTATATTGTAAAAAATTCCAGTTCAAAGTACAGTATAAAGTACCGGCCCTTTGGGAGCATCACCCATAGAATCCTTTTTACGATAAAATCTATTCTTGCCGAAAATTATTTTGCCGTAATTTTTATAGTATTATTGATTTAACTAGATTACTATCTTTTTTCATTTATTTACGGTAATTATTATTATAAAATAATGATATTGCAGATTTTTTTTGTTTCGTAACATTAACTAGATTAATATTTTTTATTTAACTATGGCAATTATTACTGTAAAATTATTTCTGATTATTTGTTCCGTAACATATTCCGAAAAAATTGATTTTACTGTAACCAGTACCGGCACTCTCTGTGGCGGTACTTTTTATCAAAATTTGATCCTGAATTTAGAAAAAAGTATAGCTAAGATTCGAAGGTCTGTGGGAGTTGAACCGTTCGACCAATGAACTGTCAGTATTAATCAAGATATTCACTATTTAAGATATTCAAAGGACAAAAATGAAACATTTAATTGTCGCAATGACGTCACCGCGTGACGAAACTGTAACATATTCTAATCTCTGCAGGGTTCACAGTGTGATGATCTGTGACATAATTACGGCTCAACAGGGTCACCGTACGACCAAACTGCGACATATTCACGTCTCAATAGGATCGCAGTGTGACAAAACTGTGACATAACAACGTCTCATCATAGTCAGGTTGAGGCAAAACTGTTGATATATTTACATCTCAACACTGTCACTATGTGACTAAGTTAAAACATCAATATGTAACATTTTCTTCACACGGTGACGTCACTTGGAAAATTAAATGCCTCATTTTGGTTTTATGTTGAAGTTTGGGTGACATCAACGTACAACGTCATCCAAAGATGGAACCTTTTTCCTACCACTTCGCATCGATGTCGCAAAAACCACATATGACTTCACAAGCGAACCTCTCCATGACAGTCGCATTTTTGTCGCGAAAAATTCATGTTTAGAAGACACCCCATATATTTTTGTAATTTGACCATTTTTGAAGAGAATAAGTAAGACGATTGAAATCTTTTAAACAAATTACAAATCTTGAGGAGAAAAGTTTGTAAAATTAACAGTAGGTAAGGTTTTGAGAAATTAATTTGGTGAAAAATTTGGTAAATATGGTTAGTTTCGTGATTTTGGCATTATACCTTAGAACAAGAGAAAAAATCTATTTATTCGGTTAATTTCAGTTTTAAGTTGTGCATGTTTAACTAAATTTATAGTAAAATTAACTATAATTTTGAAAACCAGAATTTCAGGTGAGTCATTAATGTATGAACAGAAAAATTTCCAAATGAATGGTTCATATGTCGGTGACTATTATTTTTTTAAGCAGAATTTCAGTTTTTTTTTACCATAAAAGTCTTTATGATACTTTTAATTTTAGCAGAATTTTTTCAGTGCTTTAATCTATCAAAGAGGTTACTATATATAAGCTCATTGTTGCAGAAACGATTTTAATAGTAAACATTTAGCGATTTCAGACTTAGTGATTGACTATCTTAAAGTTTACATTCGTTAAATAAATTAAAGTTCTCTGATGTGTTTCAAATAACGTTGACTAAAGCTGCTTGTATACACTCATGACTTTTGTATAAGAATTATTTTAATGAAGTGAATTCCACTTTTTTTAAAAAAAAAATTTTTGAAAAGATTAAAACTTACTATTGTTGGAACGAGTTTATAATTAAATTTCACCAAAAATAATTTTAAACCCTATATTCAATAATTAAAGCTAAATAAATATTTGAACGCAGAGTTTGATAATTAAATCACTTCTCCTTTTAATTTAAAAATGTAGGTGCTGCATTGATATCAAACAAAGTTGCAATTTAAATATTTATTTTGCTTCTGGTGACTTTTAAAAAATAAATAGATTTGCAGTTTAAATTATCATAACAAAATTTTTCATTGAATTTGCGTATCTACTTTCAAAATTTATATGCGTTGCAAAATATCTATTATCTTCATCCACATTTTGTTCTTTTTTCATCAATTGAGTAATTTTCCTCTATTGTATGTTAGAAAGTCCCACAATTATACTGGGAATGACGAAGCCATAATAATTTATAAATATATTTCTTAACATTATCTAAAGAAATCACAAGATTCTTAAAATTTTATATAATAATAATTAATAATATAAAACTTCATTTCCTTCAAAAATATGAATAAGGTAGTAAATTTTTGAGTGCTCAAAAAAGGTGCATATTCTCAAAACTCGTCAAACGTGAATGAAGAAAACAAAAGTGATTTGAAAAGAAAACGCTAAAAAATTGTAAATAAAGGTGAAAAATAAAGCTAGGAAATCCACAGTAGCCGAGATTGAAGCAGAAAAGGAAAAATGAATAAAGGTGAAAAAAATAGAAAACAACAGAGGCATGGATGAAATCAGGGCAAAACACATTACCACGCTTTATGAAGAAATGATAAGGAACTCATGTCGTTAACAAGAGAATCAACATTCATATGGATGAAACAAGACTCTAAGGCATCAAGAAATTCCAGCCAGCAGTTTTTAAATTTTTTTTTCACATTCATTTTCCATTTTTTCGTTAGAAACTTTACGTTTTCTTTATCAAATCACTTATGTTTTCCTCATTCATGACAGGCGAGTCATTAAGAAGTAAGTATATTTTAGAGCGTTCGAAACGATTTTAACACCATCTCCATATTTTTGGAACCGTATTAGGTTGGTCCTAATACCACTTACCACACGGGCAAGCCTGCTTGGTGAAACCGAGCAAATTTGAGTCAGAGCGTGTGATTCTTGTTTTTCAGTGGCGCCATCTATGGTCAAGAATTCGGCTTCTGCAACATCATACGCCACACCTGTTTATAAGGCGGACACATTCATTCATCCACAGATCGTAAATTAGATCTGAATCAGAGAACGATCGTTCGATACGATATATATATATATGCAGTACTCCCAGAGGTATTGATTTGTTAATGAACATGGAGGATTTTGGAGTCTTCGGCCGGCGGGGTTCGAACCCACGAACTCTCGGACAGGGGCCCAGCGCCCTACCGACCAGGCTATCCCGAACCTCGCCGTATTAGGCTTTACCCTATTCTATTTTGATATATTTAAACGCTAGAGTGCAAAAAATTCTGCTTGAAATACTTAATTAAGATTTATATTATGAAACTCAAATACATATCAAATGTGATTAGAGTCTGAAATCTCATTGATAGATGTAAATAAATTGATTGCATTATCGAACATCCAAGGAATGAAGATTTGGAGAAAATAAAGTAAATCAACATTAGATAGTTGTTCGATGTATCGTATAATCTTAGCCATATCTTGTGTAATATATATATATATATATAATTTACCAGAAATGGTAAAAAAACAATACGGTAATTTTAACAGAATTTTTTTCTTCACATACTAAAAAGTTTTATATTAAGGTAAAATAATACAAATAAATGCTTTTTACTCATAATGTCTAACAAGGTTAATGGTGTTGAAATTAGTCATATTAAATTCAAATCCTTCAATACAACCTACTATTATGAGTATGAACCATAGGTAATAAATTATGTACAATGTGCCAAAAGAAAACAGACCACCCTAAATAACTTTTGATCTTAAGGATCGTATCTGCACGTTCTAGAACTCAATTTTAATAGTTTGAGGGAGATACTTCACATATGCTAGTGCAGACAACATTTTAAGTAACGAAGTAAGTATAACGAAATCAGACACAAAAACGTACTTTCTCAGAATAAATTTACCTTTTCTTCGACGGAATTGGATTTCTGAACTCCAAAATATGAAGGGTAGCCGCAAACTGGGAAATATGGTAACCACAGTTTGGTCAAGAGAACAGTCCAAAGTTTGGGCCCCTTTAAGTTGATTTTACTTTTTACTTATTTTGCCATATCTCGCGAACTCCTTATGCGAAATGAAATTTTTGGCATACAATTATAAAATTCGTATATCCAAAGATAATTCCAGGCAAAATATAAATTTTATTAAGTATTTATTACTTTTTTATTATTTTATTTAATGATGGTCGAAAATTTTTTGAATTGTAAGGTATACAACTTTTACGCCATTTTAAGGTATGTAACTGGGGCAAAATACAAAATTTTAGCGAAATCGGTTGAATAGTTCCTGAGAAATCGAGTTTTAAATATATTACATCTTTAATATTCGATTTCTCGGTAACTAACCGATTGATTTAGCTCAACTTTCGTAATTTGATATTTAAAATTACATATTCAAAAAGATATATTTATTCAGAGAAAGTACGTTTTTGNTTCCACTAAGAGATCGAAAATTATATGGCACCTGATCAGTTCCGAACCTTTCATTCTGAATATATGAATTTTTATTTATCAGCACTTTTATGAAATATGATTTTTTTCTTGACCATTCATTGCTTATGTAATTTATATGTTGAACAAAGTTTTTTGTTGCTTGAATACAATGTATACGCATATATGAATGCATTTGAAAATTATTAGTGTTTGAACCTTACTTTATGAGATTTTTTTTACTATCTGGGTTTCTTTTATACTCTCTTGCCTCCCAACTCTGTGGATAATCTGTGCTCTGTGTTAATTTTACTATAATTTTTTTAAAACTTTTTATCAATTGTAATTTGCTCTAAATATTTTAGATTGATCGTAATAGTGCTGGATATCTTAAAATACCTGATGATGATGAAGAAGAAGATGAATTTGGCTATACTAACAGTATGAAGAATTTTTTATATATATTTTTGCTTCATTATCAAACTGTTTAATAATTTTTAAAGAAAGATTTTTCCACCAAACTGTTGCATTTGACTTTAGATAGATATCTATACCTAACTATTAGATGACATTGTATTTATTGATTTATGTATTTTTTTATTTTAATCGAATTTTTGAAATTTATATTCCGTTTTATTAGAATCATTCTTAAACTAGCAAAATTTAAAACACTTTTTTTCATGTTTTGCAAATTACAAACTTGTGTGAATATTTTTTTTCTTGTACACTATTTCAGAGAATTGGGGAAACTGGTCTGCTATGCACAAAAGCATGCATGTTAAAATGTAATTTTCAATGTAGTGTAATGAGACAAAATTTCTTTATTAATTTATATTCGACACTCGGGTAGTCAGCAACAAAATAGAGTTCCATATTATTAACTATTCCTTCAGTATTAAATGCGTGTAACTAAGATAAAAATATGATACAATTTATTATTTTTATTGTATGCCTTTACGTCTCTTAAATATATCTTTTAAATTTTTACATTTTCTAATTTAATTTCTTTTTTGTAGGGAAAGTTGAAAGAAAGTATGGTGATTTTAAAGGTAGTGCGATGTTAGTTGAAATTGAAAAGGGTGCTAATGGATTAGGTGTTAGTTTAGCAGGTAATAAAAATCGCTCTAAGATGAGTACTTTTGTTTGTGGACTGTTCCCAAATGGGAATGCTGCAAGAACAGGTACAATTTTAGTTGGAGATGAATTGTTGGAGGTAAGATAAATTCAGTTGAAATAATTAATAAGATTAATTTAATCTGAAACATAATTATTTTCTTTGAAATTCAAAAGTTAAAGTTATTTTTAGTTTTAATTTTTATCAATTTTCCATTTCAAGTAATGTTTTAATCCATATTCTTTAAATGTTTTAATCTTAGTGTCATACATTTATGCCTTTTGAATATTTTGGCCCAAAAATTCCGTGTATTAAATAAAAATTAGTATATTAAAATTAGTAAATAAAAATTAGTATATCCTCTAATTATAAAAATTTATTTCTTTTTAATTTTATAACCCATTACAGTGTAAAGAAAATGTAATTTCATTGATTGGTAATGCTGAATCATAATGTAGATTATGAAAAAATGACCAATGACAGATAACTGTTAAAAATTTTAATTTGAATACATTTTTTAAAAACATCCATTTTTTCTTCTTTTTTATTTGGCTTTTTGGTAGTAATGTCCTATTATTTCTATAAAACTTATATTTGTTCTTTCTTTGCTAATCATTTCATTTTTAGTATCATTCTTGACAGAATTTATATTCATTAAGATATCTATTTATGATAAAGATTATGTATTGTTTATTAATAATCATTATGTTTTTCATGTAATAATTTAAAAATTCTTATATTTCTTTACTTTGAAACTGAGAAACATATATTTTAAATGAGAGGGGAAAATATAAATCACATCTTAATGAAGTTGGTCGCAGCTTCTTCTATATAATTGAAAATTATTTTAGATAACTTTGAGTAAATACAATAGATAATTAAAATATTTGTATAACTTTGTGTAAATTAATTAATATAATTTTATGTCTTAAACTAACAGGTGTTTAAATGAGAAAGAAAAATTTGGGACATAGCTAAATGTACCACTGTTTTCTATTTATTAATTAGAAATGGCTTAGAATAATTTCGTATAAATAATTCTTATATGTGTAATTGTTTTGAGATACTTAATAGTCAAAAAATAAATATTACTATCTACGATAAAATACTGGATACTTTGCAATTTTCAAAATTATATATTCAATATCTTCCTCTATAGTTTTCAATTTCTTATTTAATATATTCATTTTGAAATTTCAGTCATCTTAAATTTGACTCAATGTTTTCCGCTATAGGTGAATGGAATTGTGTTATACAACCGGTGTCATTTAAATGTTTCGGCTACAATTAGAGGGATAATGACAAAAACATGCAAGTTTGTTATTCTGAGGTAAGTTTATTCTAAAACTTTATTAATTTTAATGCTTATTTATTTCATTTAAAACCTGCAAAATTGTTTACACCCTTTGATCTAACATATTAAATATTTATTAGTGGCAGAAAAGTTTGTATTTCAACATTCATAATAAGTTCAATTCGAATTATAAAATCGGCAGATAAATGGGTGTTAATAATAGCCAGATCAAGGCAAATAATATATATATATATATATATATATGTCACGGCGAAAGACCGAAATCGGTGGTTGTTGACCTTCACCTGTGAATGTCGAGAAGCACCAAATACGTCGGTGAAAGAACGAATATTTCATTACATTCTTGTACTTTCGAACCCTCACCGGTGTACGTCGACAATCACAGATATGCTTTGGTGAATGCCCGAAATATTTATTACATTCGATTTGATATGAATTTATTCGTGGATATAATTACATTTATTCGATATTTTAACCCTACACTGATGTTTTTTTAAGGTTAAGTGCCATTGCCCAGCATACATTTGCCCGGTATACCCTACACTGATATTTTTTTAACGGTAAGTGCCACTGCCCGGTATACATTTGCCCGGTATACCCTACACTGATGTTTTTTTAAGGTCAAGTGCCATTGCCCGGTATATATTTGCCCGATACTCCAAAAACTGATAGATTTCTAATCTATCGTCAGTAAGAATCAAAATATAGAATAAATATAAATATATCAAATAAATATAATAATATTAACGAATAAATTAATATTAAATTGGATATAACAAATATTTCGGACATTCACCAAAGCGACTATGTGATAGTTGACATTCTTCAGATTTCGGTGTTTCACTGTAACATATATATATATATATATCTATATATATATATAATAAAATGGTTTATTCCTAGTTTACATTTGCAATTCGTAGGTTAAGCTCTACAAATATTAAATATGTTAAAACATGCGTAAGGGAAGCAAAAAATGATTTCGAATGATTTAAAAGGCAAGAAACATCCTTTGATTTAAAATGCGGGAACATCCAAACATGAAAATCACAGAGGCTTCCCTTAGGATCAAATACTTCTTATCACAAACATATAGCAACTATTTATTTCGTTTAAAAAAATGACTAAATAGTTGTTTTTAAATAGCGCATAATCACATTTATACTTGGCTTTATGTTTGAATCACTGCTTTTGAAATTATAATTCTCTGACGCAAAAAGTATTACGTTGTGCACTTTTTTCAACTAAAAAAGAAAACAACCTTAGAGAGCGCCCCGAGTCTTCCTAATAGCTTAGTTAACTCTTATCATGTACGGTCGTATCACATTTCGGGAGCAATACAGCTTTGTACAAAGCAAATAAGACTCATTCTAATGGGACCTCGTTTTATAGAGCGAGGATTTTATAGCTCCCTCCGGACTTCCCAACGATGATGCTCCCTTGAGGTGTGGAACAAACATTCTCCAAATCGCAATCAGAAATGTAATTATGAGAAAAAAATCTCGATTCGTGAAAAACATGTGTATTTGGGGTGAGTATGACCTGTGGATGTTATGTGATTTTCTTATACCATTTATGCGGAGCTATTTTTTAACTTTAGAAATGACTGCACATTTCTTATTTAACAAGCCCAAGCAGCTTTTCTGCTATTTTTATGAAATTTTTTTTGTACTTTTTTTTCTCTATGAAATGAACGAATGAAATAGATTTTATGCATTGTGTATCCTTATTGTAATACTCTACGAGTAAGGAAATAGATAGTTCGGGGGAAATGGTCTTATTTAATTGAAAGGTTTGTCATTTAACATTAAAGGGCGATAACCCTAGAGAGGAATTTAAATATACAATATTTGAGATTAATACAATGCGTGCAACTATGGCAAATCACACGGAGAAAAAAATTCTGGTAAAATTACGGTGTATAGTATTTATTTTTTTAAAAAAAAGACTAATTCTAGATATTAAAAGCAAAATATATGGTATCATTCATTTGGTAATTTTTCCATTCATATAGTAAAGGTTTAACTGAAATTCTGATTTTCAAAATTATAGTTCTTATTACAACATATGTATCTAGTTAAAAATACGAAACTGAACAGCAAATTCAACCGAATAAATGATTTTTATGCCTTGAAAAAATCGAAATTTGACCACATATACCAAATTTTATCACACATTATTAAAACCATATTTTATTTTTAATTTTACCGAAGCACTTCACAAAAAAATGGCCAAGCTTTTTGGTGCTTCCGTAGAACCAAAAACACTTTAAATTTAGCCTTATTGTGGTAGTTTTGACCATATTTCTTTTTTCGTCAGTGCAGCAGGAATTCCCTTTTCTCCTCATAGACTTGTTAAAAGCATCTAAACTTGTTATTCAACTAAAAAGTTAAAAGCCTACGGGTTGTGATTTTTTAAAACGTTCTTACAAGGAAGACCATCTAATCTTCTCGTGAACTCTGTTTGAACATCTCTTTTGAGTATAAAACTTTACTCTCTGCTACTTTATAATTTTTAATGATTACGCTAGTATAACAAAAAAAAATATTTGACTGAGAGTCTTAGGATTTTTTGTCTAATTAATTACATGCACAAGGTTTTGCGTTTCGATGTATATAGGAGATTATATCATTAAATATCGTTTGGTTAAAAGAAAATATTTTGGTCAGAAAGATATTTAATTTTAAAATCTTTTCCAAAAAATAATTTATAGTATTTTGAATAGCTTTGATTAAAGTAATTAAAAACCTTGAAATATTAACAACAAAAACATAATATGTCTGAAAACAAAATCAAAATTTACTTTTCTCTGTTTATTTCAATTTTAAGGAAACTGAAATTGTGATGTTTACCGTTGCCGGCTTTTATCGTTAAAAAATACAGATGTAAACAACGCAAAATTTTAGCATGTCTGCATCCACAGAGGCCGACATGCTTGCCGCTACCTGGCGTGAAATTAACTATCGACTTGATATTCTCCGTGCGACGAAGGGGGCACACATGGAAATTCATTGACAAGGGTCATGAATCTTTTTAAGTCTATCTAACCATTTATGCTATTATATTTAATCTATCTTTATCATTTTATAAGTTATTAAACATCAAAATGGGTCCGGGACTTTATAAACAACCTGTATAATTTTGTATAGAATTTTAAAATGTTTGAGTAAGTCGTCAAATGGCAAACTGAATAAAAATATAAGCTTTATGAAAAATGTTTTACTTTTATTATTCAGTAAATAAACTACAAATTATGGATCTTAACTAACCTCTCTCTTGTTCTACATGAAGCACTCAGAACGAATACCTCTGTTCAACGCATTTCAAAATGAGTCATTTTTTGTGTTTTTGGAAAAAAAAACAAGTTTTATTCTATCACTTTAGCTGCGAAAAATTTTTTTCCTTAATAAGAAAAACAATTTATTTAATTTGTTACTTTTAGTAAGAAAGAAAATGATTTATAAAATAATGTAGCTTTTATTTTATAAACTTATTTCTTGTAATTCTTTACCTTTTTTTTCAAAAAAAAAAAAATATTACAAATTTTAATAATACAAAAAAAATTTAGTTTTGCTTTCTTATGAGATATTTTCCTTAAAAATTTAAAAATAAATAAAATTCTATTTTTTAATAAAAATGAAAAAAGATTGAAATATTTAAAAAATTGTAATTGTTCAATAAGGTTAAAGAATACTTAAAACTAATAAAATATAATCAAAACAAGTGGTTTAGGATCTGGTTTGTAAGGAAATACATCATTTATATGATATGATAAAGTAGTTTCAGTTATGTTTGCATTGTTTTTCTAATGATACATATAATTTTCCTTTGAAATGCACTTCCGAATAATACAAAAAAAATATACATATGATTTAAAACAAATACATGTTTCATTCAATCTATTTTTCGTAAAAAAATCGAAATTGATAGAGACATATTTATTTGGAATGCAGAATGTATAGTAACGAAAAGTATCAGATTTCGTTTCCTGATAAAAGAATAATTTTCCTTCAAACAAATCCTCAATATTTATTAGAAAGAAAGAGAGGAATGTCACTAAGATTTAAGTTTTTTTGAAATGTTATTTGTTTCTATATGTTTTTATACGCTTCTTATTTGTTTCTTATTTTAATTAGATTGTAAAGTTGTTTCTAAGTAAGTTCGTTTTTAAAGGTTTTGCGAATTTTAATATGTGTAGTTAGGCTTCTAAGGCCAATAATTATTCGTTTAATTGATATTATTTGAATTAAATTAAATTATTTTTAGACAGATATGAATAACAAGAGCGAATCCTGACACGATTGAACACAGAAATAGGCAAATAATTTAAGTTATAATGATTAACTCTGTCTGGAGGAGAAAGCTAAAGAATAAAATATTGAAAAAAAATTCTAATGAAAGAAAAAAAATCTCAAAATAAGGGAATGTTTTTGTTAATACATAAGATCATTTAATTTTTAAATGGAATTAATTTAGCTCGATTTATTCAAAGAAATGTTGCAACAGAATTGATAGAAGTTCTTTGCCAGGCATTCGGGATATTTTTTACATGCACTTTGGTCCGAGCAAAGCTTTTAAATATGGTTTAGAAGTCTATTTCAGAAATGTTTAGGAGCTGAAAATTTTTAAATATCCATTTGTTCATCGGAATGACACATTTAAGGAATTTTGCCTTCTATTAAAGAGCAGTGGTCTTATCTCCGGCAACTGCTTGTAACATGCCCAGCTTCAGATCTATACTTATCAGTTAGTCTAGGAAATAAAGGTGACCGATGCACAATGTTGACCATGTTACCAGCATTGCGCCATTGGTCCTCTCACTGTAAAAAGTACCACGGAACTTTCATCGTTTTTGACAAAACTTTTTTCTGGTATATGATCCGTGCGAAAATTTTGTCAAAATGTCGAAAAACTATCGTCACTATCTCTTCACTATATAGGTTGCACAACACAACAAAGACAGATTTTACAAAGAGATGAATTACACCAATTCCCGAAGCGGGATTTTAGCCCCGTTTCTTCCTGTTACGAAGACAACTCCTGACAGTTCCTTATTTTCAATTGTCCAGTCTTTATTCTAGCGACGCCATTCTAGTTATCAAACTTCCACAATGCACTACAATGAAGTTTCGAACTGAAGGAATATTTTCGTCATATATTTAACAGTTTGTGTTTCGCCATGAATCACGTCATTTCGCAATGAAATTATTCTGAGAATTAACGAAATACTGCTCAAGGATTGTTGAATCGTAAAAAGTGAGTGTTTTAAGCCTTAACATCCTTAATGATTTTGGCTGACACTGAATGTTGCAGAAATTCTTTGCCGCTTTAGTTAGTGAGCAGAATAGGAATCCGTCAAAATTTAAATTCATTTCATTCGTTTTATTATTATTCATTCATTTTATTATTATTTACAAATTAATTTATGTAGCGAGAGTGAAGTGGCAGATATTAAAAATTAATTAAAATAGTTTTTATTGCATTATTACTACAGAAAATATTAATTTTTATAGGAGAAGATAAGTAACATTTCTGTAGTTTTTTTTAAAAAATAGTACGTGGAATCATTCAATGTGAAAATTGGCTTAAATTTTAATTTAGGAACTTTCTTACAAAATATAAAACATTCTGAGAATATTTCGAGTGAGTTCTCTCAATGCTTCAACAATGTTGAATATTGTAACATAATATTAGAGTTTTCATAAAAAGTTTTATTTTATTTCGTAGCATGATTCACAATTATTTTAATAATAAACTATTTACTTATTGATGATATTGCGTATTAAAGCTCTTCACTTTCAGCAAAAACTTAAAACAATGTAATAAAAGTTTTTTCTTTTAATATCGCATGAACGGACGAAATTAGAATTGCTTTTTCATAACTGCTTTCGCTGCTTTGATTTCTCTTTATTTGTAAGCAATTGAAGGGGTATGAATTTTATTTAATAAACATTATCGGTGAAAACTGGATTTGAAGTAAATACTACATTTTTTTATAGATCTGATGTCATATATTCCAACATTTCGAAACACAATCTTCTCGCAATAGAATTCCTTTCCAAAGTTGATTCAATTTAGTTTTCATTTCGAATTTTCTTCCATATTTTCCACTTTGTCGTTCTGTAATACCGTTTTTCCCTTCATCTTATCATGAAATAAAATATCTTTTTTAAAGGATTTAACTACTTATATTAAATTTTTAATAAATATTTATGCTTACGAAAAAGCCCGCCAGTGTGGTTTTGAATATAAGTCATATTTCACTCGTTCAAAAGAAATATAGCATGTTTCTAACAGGAATGTATATAAATAATATATCAGCAATCAAGTACGAATATAATTTTAGTTGACATCATGCATTATTTAAAAATTGTCAATGGTTAGTTATAGTCTATTGTTTATATCAGTTTTTATGTTTGTTAGAAGATGGTCAATTTAGAAGATCAATTTAGAATAATTGTGTTCATTCAACTTTAGATTAGATAAAAATCGAAATATATCGATATATATATTTTTTGAAAGTTTCATGTTTTTCAACTTTGTGTGCTTGTAGAATATATTAATTTTCATTTAAATACAAACGTTTAGATATCAAATTGAAGGTACTTTAATGTAGAATTTAATAACAGAAACAGAATTAAAATATCTGTATTACAAAAAAAAAGTTATGCTCATTTTAGTAGAACAAACAAACACAAATCGTTTTGAATAAGGACGTGTTTTGTAATAAATGCGTACTAGCCAATCACAAACACTGTTCTTAGGACCAGCCAAATGTCTGTAACTATAGTTTAGATCATTTGGATGGTAAAAGAGTTATTGTTGTGCAAATATTTTGCGGAATGATGCATACTAGTACAATTAAATAGAGTATTGCTGTTTTTGAATGTTTAAAGTCCTTTTTTTAATTAAACTAGTTTTAAACAATGTAATCAACAAGAAAAACTAATTGGACATCTGCAAAACGAAGCCGAATTGTCATATTGAGAGAAAATGGCCTCTCTTATGCTTAAATTGCAAGACAAGTTGGTGGTTCATTGACTTGTTCTGGTGTACGAAAGTTCCGTTTACGTTATGAAAAAAGGAAATCAGTGGAAAATAAAGCCAAATCAGGCCGAAAAAAATATACAAGTGCTGCTGCCGATAGAAAAATAAAACGGCTATGCCTTCTAGATAGAAAAATTTCATCAGATGCCATTAGATGAGAAATGAATGCAGCGGGTATTGCAGTAAGTTCAAGAACAATAAGAAGAAGGTTATAAAGATTTGGACTACAAGCTAGAATTCCAAGGAAAAAACCATATTTAAATCAAACGCAACGCGAAAATTGAGTTAAGTGGGCAAAAGAACACATGAAATGGTTTGAAAATCAATGGAAGCAAGTAATCTGGAGCGATGAGAGTAAAATATCGCTCTTTGGTAGTGATGGTAGAAAATACGTGAGACGTAGAGTAGGTGAAGCACTTCATCCTGATTGCATTGAAGCAACTACAAAAAACCCTACAAATGTCATGATTTGGGCATGTATGTCTGCAGATGGTGTGTTCTGAATTCAAGTGATTGATGTCATCCTGAATGCCGAAAAATACATCGAAACTGTCCTGAAACCAAAATGTATAGCTTCCATCAGGGATCTCTTCCCCAACAACGCACTATTTATTTTGCAGCAGGATCAGCTCCATGCCACACAGCAAAGGTATGAAAAGCATGGTTTCAAGAAAAAGGCATAGATATATTACCATGGCCAGGATAGAGCCCTGATCTCTGTCCAATTGAAAATTTGTGGCGACATTTGAAAATTCTTGTACAAAAAAACGTCCATGAAATAAAAGACAACTTATTGAAGATATAAGTGATTCTTGACACCGTGGGATTACGAAAGATGAACTCCAAACACTCGTTCACACGATGAAAAGACGCTGTGAAGCTGTCTTAAAAAATAAGGGTTATCCTACTAAGTATTGATTGTGTAAGAATCTCTTTAAAAAAATGCAAATCTAAGATAGATCTTACTATTAGTTGCATAATTTTTTTTATAATACAGATATTGTAATACTGTATTTATTATTAAATTTTACATTAAATTACCTTCAATTTGATATCTAAACGTTTGTATTTAAGTGAAAATTAATATATACTACAAGCACACAAAGTTGAAAAACATGAAACTTTCANTCAAAGGTATCATTATAAAATTATCAAATTTCGTCACATTTGCCAAATTTTAGCACTTAATATAAAGAAATATTCCTTTGTCAATCTCACCAGAATCTGGTGTCCTTATCCATACTTTTATATATATATATATATAAAAGTATGGATAAGGACACCAGATTCTGGTGAGATTGACAAAGGAATATTTCTTTATATTAAGTGCTAAAATTTGGCAAATGTGACGAAATTTGATAATTTTATAATGATACCTTTGAGCAAGACATAAATACCATTTATTCTTTCAAATTTACTTCTCAATTTTGTATTATTTACTAAATGCATGGGAATAAAAACTATAATTTGGAAAACAAGAATTTCGAGCAATATATAAGGTACTTATATGGGGGAAATGATTTTGTTTCAATAGAAAAGACGGGTCCCAATATATCTCCCATTGAGCACTTTAGACTTTGGTTCTCTGCACATAATCCGTGAAATCAATAAATATAACAAGTTTGGCATTTAATTAAATTTTTATTGAGTTTGTCTTCGAAGAAACGAAGTAACTCTCCATTTTCCATCAAAAAAATACGAAGTAGCTCTCCACTTTTGTTCATGTTGTCGTGATTGGAAAACTTGGTTTCATCTGTTGAGATTTATTCTTGAAGATCTGACTAGATTTGTATCGGCTGATAATGTGCCTTAGGAAGCACTAATTAGTTGTGTACACTAATAGATGTGTCGCAACAAGTGCTTTTGTCGTGTTCCTTGGGAGCAACTGTGCTCAGTTGCATTTGTGTAGGGTCAGTTCTTTAAAAGTTTAATTAATCACCCACAACGCTCAAGATACGGTCAGCGATGCGTTTATAGTCTGCTGCATACATTCACTGGGAGATTTGTGAAGTGCTATGCTGACAGGGAATTTTGCTATTCTTTCACAATCACTTCCTCCGCAGCTCAGCTTTATTCAACTCTTTTGGCTGGGAAGTTTTTGATCAGATCTTGCGCTGAGAAATGTTTTCCGATAATTTAAATTTAATTTTGGTGGCAATCACTGCAACGGTAACGAATACGTGAAAAGTCCCGTGACCTATTCGTTATAGGAGCAGTTGGCAAGTTTGTATGAGGAGGGTATTCTAAATCTAGTTATAAGATTTGATAAGTGTTTAAACAAACTTAGCAACTATGCTGAAAAAAGATAAACATATAAATTATCTGAAAATAAATTTGCTTCTTGAAAATTTTTTTTTCGTCTTGTTTTCATTTTCAAGCGGCGTCTATTAAAAAACTATCCTCGTAAATGAAACTTAATTTCTTCACTCTTACTTTTTAACACTATTACATCGGTACATTTTGTGTCCCAGGAATATCAAAACATCACTGTTCTGTATGGGGATTAACATTTCTGTAAAAAAAAACACATAATTCTGATAAATAAAGCGAAAACATATGGTATTAAAACCATTCATTTGGTAATTTTCTATTCATATTCGGTAATTTTCTATTCATATTTGGTAATTTTCTATTCATATTTGGTAATATTCTATTCATATTGGTTTATTGGAAATTCAGGTTTTCAGGATTATAGTTTTTTTGCCACGACCTGAGTACAAATACAAGCCTGAAAAGTAAATTTAACTGAAGAAATAGTTTTTATGCCATTCTCTAAGGTATCATGATAAAATTTCCAAAATTTATCACCTATACCAAATTTTATCCTATCCAATAAAACCTTATTTTATTGTTTATTTTACAAAAATAATTATTCTTTTTATATGAATTATAGTTATTTATATTTTGAAATAAGGGGAAAAGTTGAAAAACGCAAGAATATGCGAAATATGCATATACTTTGAAAATTTAGTGGTATTTAAACAATAGTAACAACAAAAAATTTTAAAAAATCCTAAATCTTCTTATTTTTTATCTGTAAGGGACAGAGTTACCAATTTAAAAGAAAAGGAGAAAATTCGAATGTAAAGAAATATAAGCCTGTGATTTATTTTTCCTGTTTTCCTGTTCAAGAAATAAAATGGATGGGTAAAAAAGTTTTTAACCTTCATTTCTAATATGAACGCTTACGTCATAACTTGCTCCGATGTTTATTTTTTAAGAAGTCAAAAATTTTTTTTTCAAAAGAATATCCGAACCTCTTAAGCTTTTGCTTTGAAACACTGAAATATTTTTTTTTTAAATTTAGGGCAATTAATCGTGTTTATGCTATTTTGAAGAAAAAAAAAACTTTTTTGTTAAATTCTAAAAAAATGTTTCAAAACAGTTCTAGAGCTCATTTTTTGATAAGCAACATTTATTTTGAACAATCAGTAATACACTAAATTCAAGGAATTTTACCTTAGACAATAATCTTGAGAGTCATGCGACTTTGAACATCGGGATTTAGCATAATTTTTAAATCAATAGAATATTTTTTCCCCCAATTTTTTTCTAGTAATAACCATAGATTCAAACGATAATAACACAAAATAGAATGTCTGTTTAAAAACGATGCATATTTGATTAAAAACCAACTAAGTTATGTTGTTAAGTACACAACTCAAAACAATAATTTTCGATAAGAATTTTTTTCATGATGATATTGATAGTAACAATGTTAAGTTGATTATTATTTCTTTTCATTTACATTCACAATCTTTTTATGGCATATCATTACATTTTAGGTAGAATTTTGAAATGAACTTTAGTAATTTGAACTATTTATAGAGACTTACTTGTCTATGGCATTTGATTAAAGTAACTGTATATGGTAAATGTTTGTTTATTTCTACCTTCTAAGTTTTAAGTTCTTGAGAAATTTCTCCTTCCGATTGAATAATATAAGGAAAACCTGTCAGCTCATGAAAGAAAGCAAGCAGATAAAAGTTTGGAAAAATCCAGGACTAACTCTAAAAAGATAAATATTTTTTCAATTATAAAATGCAAACTAAATAGTTTGAAAAGGTAAAACTTACAATAGAAATACTTTATTAGCATTTGTTTAATAAGGATGCTTATTTTAAAAAAAACGAAAATTTTCATGGAAGCAATATTTTAAGATTTTTAAAGCTTAATGTTCAAGATTTGTATCATTTTCTTCAAATATCATGGTAAAAAGTCATTGGGTGCCATGCATTTCGCAAATTATCATCAAAAATTTCATAAATTTTAAAACTGAAAAAATGAAAAAAATTTTAAAAAAATAAAAAATATTTTTTCACATTTCAAAATAATGTATTCATATTACGTTATCAGATTTCATAGCAAGTTTGCGTTATGTTATTTTATTTTATAGCATATTTACATCAGGGTAAAACAATATTTTTTGCATCTATCGGAAGCATATGAGTTTAAAATAAAAATCATTGTTTGAGAATAATTTAAGGAATTAATAAAACAAACAAAATTTCCTCGAATTAAACTTCCTTGATACTTAAAAATATATTCATAAAAGCATTAATTCATAATACTTAAAAATACATTCATAAACGTTTTAATTCATAAAAGTATTCAAATTATTTGCATTTACTTATCATTTCCCATATAATTCAAAGGTATGTGAACTTAATTTACTTTCCTCTTCACTACTGAAGTGTAAAGGAATATAGTAAAAATAAAATACTTTATGAGTCCGAATTTCCATTTTACTGCCTTAGGTCATAATAAGACAAGCAGAATACAAATTGTACAGCCAAGGGCTAATAATTTTAGGTTCAATAAATTAGGTTCAATAAATAGGCTCAATAAATTAGGTTCTTTGCTATATTGACCTGCAGGAAAATTGTGACTCAAATTATTAAACAAACCCTCGAGGACATTCTAGCCCCAGATCAACTGACCCCAGTCATGAACCAACAATAGAGCATTTCATCGTTAATTTTTGCTAATCAACTTTTAGCCTTACATTTTGAAATTTTATCTACTTTCGATTTTAGACTTCATCGACTTCTAGTCAGACTTTTACTTTTAGACATTTACACTTAGGACTTTTAGCTTTCATTGATGTTAGCTTTGAGATTTTTTATCCCTTGTTTCCTTATTATTATAGTAATTTAATTCTCGACATTTACACCGGCGCTATTGGATTTCATTGCCTTTAAAACGTGTTTTTAATTGTCAAGTGTTATAGTTAATCCACTTTTAACTGATCACCACCACTGTCATTTGTCAAAATTTTACTTTTAAAAATTTTTTTAAATTTTAAAGTAGGAACAAACATGTATGTTGTTATATTATGGTCTATTTAAATACAATGATGAATGGATTTAATAATTATTTGGAAAAAAATGAGTTTTTTTTTTACAATGAGATGCAATACTAATGCTTACCAATGCATTACTGCATGGAATTTCAGTTTTAAAACTATTTTAGTTATGCAAACGACGCAAAACAAATAATTATTGAAAAAAAATCTAACATTAATTTAAAAAAAAAACATTTAATTCTTAAAGGAATTTCAAATAACACACACAAAAAGTTCAAATTATAAAATATATGTATGTACCTTAATATTAATTTAAATAAACATAAAAATATTTCTAAATAGATATAAAATTGAATACTATGAGAATTCATTTGACTACTACGCTGTCATAAATGTTGCCTTACTTGCTAAGGTGGACCTGCATGTTCATGACTGTATTATTTATAAATATTAAGTAAATTCAAATTTATATGTTTTACACAGATCACTGAACTACTAAATCAAAAGAAAAATTATACTCAGAATATTTAAATTATACAATATTTAAAATTATTACATTTTCGAATTAGCGGATTTAGCATCATTTTTTCGAAAATCACTTCTGTTTATGTGAAATTCTACCCTAATGACTTACAAGTTTTGCATCTATTGCAGAATTTTCAGAAAGCTTAAATATTCCCAAATGTTTCAATGATGGTTCTTTCAGCGGTTGCTTAGAAGCGAAGGTCTACACGCGTGGACCATAATAATGAAGAAGTTAATTATACTTTTATTCATTAAAACTTTCCTTAGCGTAAAAAGCATGATAATTTTGTTAAATAAGGGAATTTTTAATATTTCATACTTCCTTTTTCGTAGGAGACAAAAATCTTCTGAAACTGGAAAAAAGCAATGAAGCTTTAAGAAATAATTAAATATTTCTTTTCTTATATTCCAATTAATTTCACTGAAAATCATCTCTCAAAAAGTATTTTAGATTTAAAATGAAGAATATTTATTGGAAGAAGAACTGTTGTTTGAACTGTGAGACTTTCATTTCCTTAATGTGTTTGTTTCGTGCAGTCGGAAATTGGTACTATTCAATACCTTTTAGACAGAGAGACGCCGATATTGAACTGTTACCAGGGAAACTTATTCAAAAAGGTTTTGGAAGATTTAATTATTATCTTAACAAAAATTTTTGCATTTAAAATATTCCTTGCAGGAAACTAAATTTAATTCGGTAACTTATGTGTATTTTCAGTAACATAATGTCAGCTTGTCAGTTGCAAACGATTTATGTTGCTAAGTTAATATAGAGAAATTATTTATTTTGAAGTGCTTTTTATTTTGGAAAAATAAACGTAAGTTTCGTTTGCTTGTAAAAGGAATTCTGTCTTTTTCAAGAACGCCATTAAATCATTTCAAAAAAAATATTTCGTAGAACTAATAACATAGTACGTGATTTATTTTTCATGTAGGTAAATCTTGGAATTCGAAATATTTCTTTTTACTATAATTGGATTAAAAATTATTCTAATTGCTTAAAAAAGTGTTAAGAAGTGTAACGCTTAATCCAATTAATTGAGCGTTATTATATAACATAATTTTTAAACAATAAATATTTGTTTGGAATTTATACCATCATATTTTTTCATGTACAATAAAAGGCTGTATTCAATTTTAAAGATTAATTGAATTTGCGCTGTTTTCTGATGTTATTTAAGAATGTATGTTAACACGCTGCCTTGCACTTTATTCTGACGATTGTGCTCAAAAGGTGCACAATTGTGCACTAATGTGCACGATTCGAATGTGTGAATCTCAATTTTTTTCATTTTTTATTCTTACCATGTGAAATTGAGTGTCAGAGAGAAGATTATTCCATTTTATCAAAATTTTTTGATAGCTGTAATTGTTATTTACTCATCCGGAAATAATTTTATCTTCCAGAAAAAAATTCGCAATTTTGCAGTTTTCTTCGATGTATTATTAATTAATTAACAAATACATTCATTTGTACACAAATAAAAAATTCCGATAAAATTACATTAATGTATGGTAATGACAATTCTGGTAAAAAAAGGGAGAAAAAAAATACACACCATAATTCTGTATAATAGGTAAGTAGGTAGAAACTTTATTTACGTCGCACTAGAGCTGCACAATGGAATATTGACGATGGTCTGGAAAACATTCCTGAAGATGATCCGCAGACTTGCCATCACAAGCTTCATCCTCAGCAAAGAGGATGTCACCTCCGCTTTAGTAGTCCGACGACTTGCACGCGAGCACTTTATGGTAGAATAGTTTAACGAGAACCGATACCGCGCACCCTTGGTCCCTACACAGGCCGATCCATGTGCTTACTAACCACTGACCGTGATGCTTGACTTCGGTGTTCCACTGGGAAATGTGCCTGTACGATAAATTTTCTGTAGAGCAATTCTGGTTAAATAAAATAAAATATGCAGTATTTGGTAATTTTTCCGCTCATGTGATAACGGTTTACCGGAAATTCTAGTTTTCACTATTACTGAAATAAAAAGTAAATATAAGTGAATCCTGCATACTTAAGCCGTTAAATATGCAGGATGGTTAAAGCCGTCGTTAGCCTACATATCGAAGAAAATCGGATGGCAATAGCCGTTATTTGAGACAACGTGTTAAAAAAAGTTTGTGTTCAATCCATTAATATTGATATTGATATAACTGTGAAGGATTTTTCCTCTTAGAAATTTTATAATGAAATATATTCCTCAAAAATCAAGAGTATTCTAAAAATAATTAATTTTTTAAAGATAAACAGAACGTAAATTTTTATTTTTCGAAATTAGTAGTCACAATTATTTTTCATCTCTCTCTCTTTTCAACAACAATAATTATTTTTCATAACTCTCTCTCCTTTCTGTCCTTGTGTTGTGTCCGCTATTTGGTGCCCACGTTACATTGATTATTATAAAGATAAGATTGATTTCCTCGAAGAAGCTGCGATAGTTATTTCGTCACTTTGACGAAGTTTTTGTTTGGAGCATATACCAGGAAACGGTTTCGTTAAAAATGAAGAAAGTTTCATGTCATTTAAGAATCCATGTTTTACTGTGCGCTGACCATGTACAAGGAAATGAGACAAAGAATGATGTTATACAAAAGATTTCCAGTCAAAGCGGGACTTCCTAACAAGATTTTGATACAGGCCCTAAATTCCTCAAAATGAACAGAATATGAATTTGCAATTACAAAATGAATGTTTAAAATAGCCTCTAAATTTTTCTTACCATAATCCCATAAAGAAGCAAAGATTTGAATAAATGATCTTCAGAAATATAAATAAATAAAAAGCTTATTTTCTTTATTAGGGTGGACCATAAATAGATATTTTGGAAAAGCGACTTAGCAAAACAAAAAGTTGTGCTTTGTCATCTTTATTTGGAGAAAATAATGAAAAAAAGTCTCCTGATAAGGCAAGGCCTTTAAAGTTTTACAAAAAAGTCAGGAAAAAAGACAAACTTTTCCTTTAAAATATAAATATTATTACACCCATTTTTTAACACTCTTATAATGAAAATTTACAATTATTTATACTTTTTAATAGTTTTCAGGTCAAGCATCAGCCATAAAGTTTTTTGAAAGTCAAAAAGTTTGATTTCTTTCGCTTTTTTGCATCGTGCAATTTTTTTCATTTATTTGTCCAGTTTTACACTTTTCGGAATAAATCTGCACTGTGCAGCTCTGCTTGTTTTTCAACTATATTTTATTTCTTTAAAAAGGTAGACATTATCAAAAGGAGGAAACATCTTTTCGAGGTCCATTCTGATCTTTCGATCAATAATTTTGATTTCCAATCACTATATGTTTTTAAACAACCATATAATTTTGGATTTAGGTTTGAAATTGAACTTATGGCACAGTTTAGGTCTTTAAATGGTTTTTTTGTATCAAATTGTTCTTTAAAATTCATCTCTTGTGACATGGGAATTTTAGGAATTTAAACTTTGGTGGTTGTTCTGTTTCTAAAAATTACAAAATACCCTTCTTCCTGAAATTTTCCATGACTGCATGTAGCTATCAGTCTATCAACTCTTCTTAGATAGCAGCCTTAAAATTCGATATTGGAGGAAGATAGATACAGAAGTCCTCTTGCCCTGAGTTAGCGTCTGAAGGCATATCTGTAAATATCAGGGAACATGATTTTTAGAAGATCATCCGACAATTTTCTAAGTCAGTATGATTTTTAATAGGTGTCTATAATTCAAAAAAATGTTTGTCTTTTATATTAAAACATGCTAAAGCATGGGCTAAGATATAACAAAAATTTTAATCTCATTAGTTTGTTCAGTTAGACAAATATACAGCCACAGTTAGGGAATACTAGCAATACAGCTCAGTTTAGAAACGTCATAACTTAAAAATAATGGATTTCTTGCAATAGAACAAGGGTCAAATATTGCCTTGACAATATGCAATATATACTTTTGATAATTTCTCATGCCTATTTTTGAAACTTCAATTTCTGATAATTGAACTCTTTCAAAGTAAATAACTAAAAACTTTTCCAATAATTCAGGAAAACATATCTGAACCTGCTGTTAGACTATCTAAATGTTTAAAAAGAAGCTCATTGAGGAGGAGAATGAACTATTTTGACCGCTATTGAAATTCATTTCAATGTTATGAACTTTCTGTATAGCTCGAATATGTCAACGACGTTTGTTTGAAATATTGATAAATATTTTGCTATTGTTATTAATTATAAAGACGTTACGAGTCTATATCATACTTTCTTACGTTGTTGAACCTGCTCTCCCTGTAAAACGGACGTATGTGTGTGTCAAATTCCACTGGAGAACAAAAAACCTTAATGGCATACTACAACAACAATAAATACTCTTTTATCGAAGTACATTCTATCCGAATTTGATTCAAATTTTGCGTTCATATATAAAAGTTCACTAATTAGCCCCACATCTTTAAAAACGCATGACATAATCGCAGTTGTTGTCCTGGCAGAAACCTTTCACTTATCATCACGTAGGCGGGTAACTTAATTTCTCTTGAGAGTTTGAAGCAACAGTTGCCATCTCTTAATTTTTGGTAGAATTAATTTTTGAGCCTCACATTTATGCGCTGTTAAAAATTTCTCGGCAAAAATGCTTAAATAACAATTTATTGAATGGTTATTTTACCATATTTAATCAAAACAGTCGAATAACCATAAATAAAATGGTAATCAAACTGTTAACTTTAAGAAAAAGCTCATAGAGCATAAACTGAAGAAACGAGAAGAGCATAGACCTTGATTTACTTTTCATTACATTGAAAACAAAGTGACTCTTAAACAAAAAGTCGATTGCTCTTATAGAGCTACATCTACAATCATCTTATCCATTATAAGAAAAAACTTCAAACCCTCTGTTTTCTTTTTCATTTCACAGATGAGCTTGCCAGTCAATTTTATTTAACTCCTCTTCAAAATTCACGTTTTCCTGGGGAAAAAAAGACATTTATACATTATGTAGACAATTTTTAAAACATAAATACTTATTTTAGTACATTCTTTTTCCAACAAACTGACAAATTAATGTTTTTTCCCCTTTTCTCACGGGTAAAATACCAACTGCTTAAGTTAAAAATTCGAAATACTTTAAAAATCCCAAGCGAAGACTTTTATAGCATATCTTTTGTTCAAAAAATAAATTATAAAATTAAATTTATATCATTATTAAAATTCAACTACCAAACAAGACAATAAGTCAGAAAAATGCATTTTATATACATCACATTATTTCCTCCTTTCACTTTAGTATAAAAACACACTATTATTTATTTATTTTACGCCCGGTGGCTGAGTGGTAGCGCTTCGCGCTCCCGTGCCACAGGTCCTGGGTTCGATCCTCGGGCATGGTTGACACAGCCTTTCATCCCTTCAGTTGGTCGATAAATGAGTGCCAAGCATGTTTGGGAACTAAACACTGGGGGTTTTTGCATTTGACTGACCACCTAACCGAAACATCTGCTCCTGCACCCCAGCGCCCAAGGTCAAGAAAACTGAGATGGGCACAGTAGGCCTTGACCCTCTATGAGTTGAGCTGTCGCGCCACTGAGTTTAGTTTGAGTAGTTATTTATTTATTTATTTCTGTTTAACTCACTGAGCTCCACCCCCCCCTTCTCACTGAGAGGGAAAAAAAGATTCTAATATGCCATTGAAATACAAACATTTCAAGAAACTTGACTCAGTAATTAAAAATAAAAAAAAATTCTTAATTTTTTTAGCTATAACTTTTAAAATATTCATTAAAATTTTAAAAAAAATTGTTTTAAAACAAATTGTTTTAAAATTTGAAAAAGAACTTTTGTAAAACTGTGCAAAATATAAGTAATTGAAGTTGTTCTTTTATACAGGGCATGCGCAGAAAAAATTTTAAAACAATTTTCATAATTTTAGAGGGAATCGTCTAAATATTTCAATTTAATGAGAAAGAGTGCACTCTTTGATCTGACTAAAATTCACTTATCATACTACAAATTTCAAAGTTAATTTTATCAACATTCAGGGTTTTTTTCTTGATTCGCTATGAATTTAAAATCTTTTTCAGTTATCGAAATAAATTTAAAAAAGGAAGTTTCTGTTGTCTCAGTCATACGTAGCATATGATTTAACCGCTGTGGTAATCCTTCGGTCACGAAATATTTCATTTCCATGTATAGTTAAAATAACTATACTTTTAACCCTTTGCACCCGAGGGGTGACTGTCAGTCACCACTGTCGGCTGTAAATTACCCACCACTCTAATTGTGAAATTTTTTTCAACTTAATATTTAGTTACCTTTTCATTCAGTGATCTCCGTATTACCTAGGTAAGTTTTTGAAAACTCTTTCAAAATGTTAGTGGTTGCGTCCATTTTTTTGACTGTTAAAAGGACTTCGAGTGCAAAGGGTTAAAAACCTTAAAAAGAGGCACATTTACAGTTTCGCTCCTTCACTTTTATATAACTAATAGGAAAATCTATTAAATATGCTTACACCAGGAAAGCTTACTACACATTCTGAAGAAAAGTTTTTCTGAATCTGAATACTATGTGAGAACTGGAATATAAAAACAAAATTATTTTTAATAAATGATATAAAATACAGGGAATCCATAAATGGAGTTTACCGGCCTGATGGAGTAGCGGCCAGCGCGCCTGACTCTGAACTGTCAGACTATGGATTTCAATGAACAAGGTTCGAGTAAGAGTCAGAGATCACGAGTTCGAAAAACCTCTGAAAGAGGGAGTTCGAACATTTAAAAATAATTCAAAGACAGAATTTGCATAGTATTAATTTTGAGTGTGTAAGTACCCTCATTATGCAAGTGTTACTTTGTATATATATAACAAATCAAGATTGGATTTGGGAGTTTTGTTTCGTTTGATTTTCATGACTGTATGTATTGAATACGTTACCTCATGTTATGGAGAGGATTGTTCTCCTTTATGATGTTTAAGTTAAGTTATGATTTTTCTTGCTTAATAAAATTTATGATTAGTTAAAAGATGACTTTTTCATTATGCTTGCTGGGCATTTTCCACAACGCACTAAACTCTGCCAGCATGAACCAGTTGCCGCGCGAGATCGAATCCTGCTGAGGGCATGGATCTTTACCTCTCTGTATGTGCTGTTCTCTGTGTGCTGAGTGAATGTGGCTCACCCTATGAACGGGTGTGGCATGGGTAATGTTGCTCGCCTCCGAGACTTAGGTTCGCTGCTCTTTCTGCTGTTAAAGGGAAAAAATGGAGTTTTTTCGCACGTAGTGAAATAGCGTGGTTAAAAATAGCGTTAAAATAGCTTACATGCATTAATTCATACCAAATTTTATAATAAAACTAAAAACAGGATAAAAACAGAACAATTCAAAATACCATTTAATTTCTTTAAATATAATATTTTCCAATTTTTTTTAATAATATATTTATAATAAAATGCATAGAACATCTGAAAATACAGATTTTAATGGATCTTGCAAATGTGAACTTTTATAAATTAAAAAGATTCAACTTTATTAATAGAAAGCAACTTAAATAACAGCAATTACAGGCTGTATGAACAATAAATTATTTCGTAAATATCTTTTAAAAAAGAAGTATAGAATGATATGAAATTAATTATCCATAAATGCTTTGTACCAAAATTATACATCAAAAAGACTGAAACATTAATCATATTAAAATAAAATTTTAATATTTTAATATGAGATCTGAAAAAATTCTAAAACTCTTTACAGATATAATATATCACCACATGCCTTGACAAAGATTCTAGCAGGGAATGAGATTTTTTTTAATATTCCATAATCATCCACATTTAACACTTTCAATTTTAATAAATTTTCTGTGACAAATAATTTAAATGAATAGTATTTCATTTAAAAACGCTGAAAAACAGTCAATTTAAATGGAATGTATATATAACACATTCTGAATAAAAGTATTTAAAAAAAGTAATTTAGAAATAAAAACAACAAAGTATATCTACTTATCATAAAGTAAAACAGCGTCTTCTTCATAAATACCGCTCTTAACTAGTTGTTTTAATTCTTCTTAATTCAAAATAAAAAGTGACATATTCATCAGAAAAAAATTAAACTTAAAATAGAAGCGAGAATATAACTAATTTAGATCGTTGTACAAAACAATTTTATTTAGATTTATTATCGTTTGCTTTTTAAAATAAAACGATAGAAATTCCAGCTTATAGCTCGAACACAATTAAATAATAAATAAATCACTCAAGTTAGAGCGAAAACCACTCTTTCATTTTAAGAGAGTATATATATATATATATATATACACCAAAGAGCCATTACATTATGACCACCCTCCATCTATAACAATGGGCCCGACCAGGTTTTCATGGGCACATTAGGACCCATAATCCTCATAGAACAATCCCTGGCGTTTGCAAGCTACTTGAACATAGTTGTAGACCAGGTTCACCCATTCATGGCAACAGTTTTTCCTGCGGGGGATGGTGTTTACCAACAGGATAATGCACCATGTCATAAGGCTCGAATTGTCGAGACACATTCCAGTGACTTTCAAGTCATGTCTTGGCCCCCAAATTCACCTGACCTTAATCCAATGGATCATTTTTGGTCCTACTTGGAAAACCAAATTCATACTGCCACGCTACCCCCTCGCAATGTGAGGGAATTGCAGGACCAGTTGGTGAGCGCTTGGTACCAGATACCTCAGACTACCTATCAGCACCTTGTGGAATCAATGCCACGGCGGGTGCTAGCAGTTTTGAGGG
>NC_092214.1:82373662-82378184 GCF_043381705.1 Parasteatoda tepidariorum
TATATATATATAATAATTATAGTAGTAATAATAATTTGACCGATACTAATTAGAACAATAGCATTTAAAGCTCACATATGTGTATATTAGATATTATATTTACGAATTTATTACAATTTTTAAATAATTTAAACACATTTGTAGAATAAAGAATAATGTTTTGTCTCCTAAGTCAAAAAAGAAATTCCTATAGACAAATTTTGATTTCTTGGAGCTTAAGCGATTTATTTCAGTATAAAGAGTCAAAGCTTTAATGTTTGAAAAATATATATCTATCTTCTGAATCTTATTTTCGAGTTTATGTCACTGAGTCTAAAAACACTCAATGATTAAATGAGTTATATAATTATCCTATAAATTTATTCCTTTTTAGAAAATTATATCCACCAAAACGTTTCAAAATCGCTGTTCTCTTTATCGTTAATCATACACTTGGTAGGAAATCTAACCTTCTGTTTACTGTGAAACGGATATTTGCAAATTGTCATCAGTAATATTTGTCTCATTATTTAGCAAGTCTTAACTTCCTCATCAATTTTAATATGTCTACAAATGTTTACCAAAACATCAATCTATGTTGCCACTCTGCCAGTTAAAAATAATGTTATTTTGAATACATGGGAAAAATGGCTGAGATATTATGATGTGAACAGCCACCAGTTGCATAGTTTGCGTGACGTGCGTGCGAAAATACCATCAAACTACATGGAGTATGCTCAGTGAGAGGGTGGGTTTGAAATTTTTTTTTTTAATATAACAAAACATCTAAAGCTCTTTCTTGCTATTATGGGAACATATTCTATTAGATAAGGAGGATGAGGTGTTATAACTTGCATGCGATTTACTCTATTACACAACATACATCGAAATGCGGGACCATCTGCATGAGATATTGTTTTATATAAGCTCAAATTTATACATAAAGGAAACTACATTCTCTTCAGAAAAAGATAAAATTTGTATCCATCAAAATTTCATGAAAAAAATTCACGAAAGGGTATTTAAAAAAAATTTACAAAGCGAAGATATAGTATTAATTCATATTTTTCTAAAAGATACATAATAAATTAAACCATCTTATTTAACTAGAATGTTTGTTTATTTTCTTGCAGAAATATTTTGGTAGAAACTAAGGATTGATCTATGATTAACTCTCAGATGCGTCTGTTTAATGTTTAGCTACATTATCGACACCTGAAACCATGATGCTATTCAGTTCAATAAAATCTTTATGGTCAGTTATTAACTATCATCATATTTTCGGGACCATCTACGCGAGGTACTGTTTTATAAGAGTTCAAAATAATAAAATGTAGCCACATTCTTTTCAGAAATGGACAAAAGGACAAAATTTGTTTCCTTCAAAATTCCATAATAAATATTCACAAAAAGTTAAAGAAAATAAATTAACTAGCAAAGATGTAGTATGAATTTCTCTTACTGTGTAAGATAAATATAAAATCAAACCATACTATTTTACTAGTATGTTTGTTTATTTTCTTGTATAAATATTTTGTTTGAAACTAATGATGGAGATTGAATTATGATTAATTCCTAGAAAAATTTGTTCAATGTTTAGCTACAATGTTTCGGCACCTGAAACCATGATGCAATTCAATTCAAGAAAATCTTAAAGAGGAGTAATTGAACATCGTTAAATCTGAGTTAAATTGAAAAATATTTCTGTTTAAGTTGATTCATGGAGTCATGCAGTTAGTTTATATGTTAAGAAGTTAGATATCACCACAGTACTTCATAAAGTTTGCAGCAGTTTTAAACGATTTAATATGGTTTAAAAATTCAGTGTCGTTTTACAAAAGGAAATGAACCCTCATTTGCGTTGCATGGAGAGGAAAAGCACGAAAACCCCTCATGGTTAGCCTGACATCTACCACTGAGGATATTTGACGTCAGCACTGTGGTCGATGCATGCCGGGTGAGCAGCCATCATTGAGATTTGAACGTGGATTACCTGATTGAGAGGTGGGCGTCCCTGAGCCATCTAATCATTTTATTTAAATTGTAAAAACTTATCCTAAATTAAAGTTCTGGTGTTAGAGTGTAAGTGTACAATTTCCTCCAAATTCGCTGAAATTTTGTTTATTTTATTGAGTTGCAGATTACTATTGTTAATGACTTTAATTTGCTGCGAATTTTCTTTGTTTTTATATCCTTATTTACTTAAAATAATACAATTTTGCACAATGGAGTCTTATTTCCAGAATGGAGTCTTATTTCCCGTCATATCTCTTTACATGTGTTTGTGTGCGCTGATGTGTCATAATATATTTAAACAAAAAGTTGGCTTATCTTTCACTAGTCTTGTCTTTGTTTCAATAAAGTAGTCAAAATATTTATATATTTTTCGCTCATCACTGGTCATTACTCTATTCAAATTATTGTATTCCTGCAAATTTAAGATTTTCTTGCAGTTGTCACACATACTTAAGTTTTGACATCAAGATAGAAGTGCAATTGGCATTTTCAATTTTTTTTCGCTGAATTCCGCAGATTTTTTTAGCATTTCAACAACTCTACCACGTGCCCCACTTTACACCATTGCCTTTTTTTCACACTATTTTTAGAAAATTTGAAAATCGTATAGATTTGAACAATCTATCTAGGTAAGAAAACACGAAAAAAAATTAATAAGTTTATCGTTTTGATTATTAGTTTGTAACTTTTATATATAAACTAATAATCATACATTATGTAAACTAATAATAATTATAACATTATAACATAATAATTATAACATTATAACATAATAATTATAATAGATTTTATAAATAAACTTATGATAATTGTATTATAACTTTTTCTTTTAAAAATTAAGAAAAAACGAAAATATTTTAAAATATTAAATACAGATGTACAAGATAGTACAATTTGTAAGGTTACGAAAATCTCCAATATGAGTTTAGATAACAAACAAAAGTTCTACTAATAATAAATATTCCTTAATACATCATTTAAACTTGCCTATTACTTTTCTACTAAAGCTATTATTAATTTTCTTAATAAGCAATTTAAAGTTCTTTATTGTTAGTTAAAAGATAAATTGTAACATATACTTTATTTACGTAGATAATTTGTAACTTTACTAACAAATACCATTGATAATGACAATGTGGTTAAGGAGAATGTCAAGTAGAGATAATGTGATCACAACTTTAATTAACATAGTGACTTCACAGGTAGGAACTTCATCATTGTTACATTAACTGCTAACTCAGTTGACATATTCCAATAGAATCAATCCCTTTCTGTTCCTGTAGAAGCATTTTCAATAACATCTATTTCCAATTTAATGCTATTTCATCTCTGAATACACACTGTTAGAATTTTCTTTCTAATATTACGGTAATATTATCAGCAGCAGTCTGTCCGTCTAATTAACCGTAATGAACATTTTTACCTTTACGGTTTTGAAACCATTTACAACTAATATGGTTAAAAATACATGAATACAAAGCTACACTGTTTTTTAACCATTTATTACTAGTATGGTATCAAAACCAAAAAATGAATTAAATTGGAAATTGGAGTCAGGCTTTCATCAGGTATTGGACATTGGAGTAAAGTTGTGGTTGAGTTGTGTTTTATCAAATGAATTGAAGAATGTGGTTTAATTAGCTTATCTGGTTGCTTACTAGAAATTATGCTAAGCAGATTTTTAGTGCTATATATCGTGTTCTAATAATCCAGGGCCATAAATTGGAGAGTGCAAGATACTCAAAACTCTTCGTGTGTTGAAGAGCATGGAGGAAATATTGAGGTGTCAAGGCTGGGACTCGAATCCCCAGAATCCAGCTGCTAATAACTAAAAGGAATTTTTAGGTTGGCGTAGTTGGAGGGATAAAATTCTGTTATTTTTTTTTTTAACTGTATTAGATAAAAGCATTTAATAAACAGTTTTTCTGGCAGTTAACAGTTAGAATACCATTTTATTCATGGTTATTACACCGTTTTGTTTTTAAATATGGTAAAATTACAATTAACCCATTAAACGCCGCCATATAAACCGTTGATAAAAAAATTGGAATTTTGGTATGTTTTAAGGTGTAATAGACATTTCTTATCATATGAGCTTTAAATTTTTTAAAAAAATTTAATTGGTTAAAAGATATAATAGGGTCCCAAAATGGGAGACTTGGCGTTTAATGGGACTAACATAGCTCACTTACACACTACGCTACAAGTTAAACGTTTAGTTTCATTACTTGTATATATTTTGATAAAAATCGCCAAATCTATTTTAATGGGATCAATAAAGTTAAATTTGAAATAAACATGCTTGAACGAAGAAGCAAAATAGTTCATAAATATTTTTACCAGTTTTATTATTATTCTTCAAATTTGCCTGTTCTACATTTTTGTATGAAACAAAATTGTACACTTTTTGTGAAGCATTACTTTACATTTTTCACAACACAAAGGAGTGTTCTTTTTGCACAACTTATATTTTGACTGCTTACCAGCCTGTGTAATTAAGTGATTAACTCCATCAAATCGAATGTTG
>NC_092214.1:82379540-82388132 GCF_043381705.1 Parasteatoda tepidariorum
AAGCCTCTACTGTCTGCTTTAAATAAGCGCAGACGTCTCCAATTTGCAAAGGAGCACAAACATTGGACAGTAGATGACTGGAAGAGGGTCATGTGGTCCGATGAAACACGATTTCAAATGCATCGTGCAGATGGCAGGATGAGAATATGGAGAAAACAGCACGAAAGCATGGACCCTAACTGCATTGCCACGACACTTCAAGCTGGTGGTAGCAACGTTATGGTATGGGGAATGTTCTCTTGGTATTGAATGGGTCCTTTAATTCGTCTACCACAACGCCTTAATGCCCAAGGGTATTTAAGTATTATCGCAGATCAAGTACATCCGTTTATGTCAATGGTGTATTCTGGCGGGGATGGATACTTCCAGCAGGACAACACTACTTGTCATATAGCTGGCATTGTCCACAGATGGTTCGAAGAGCATGACGGATAATTTAACTTGCTTCGTTGGCCAGCGCAATCCCCAAATCTCAATCCAATTAAGAATTTGTGGGATGAAATTGAACGGGCGCTCAGACAGATGGATCCAGTACCATCAAATTTGCAGGAATTGGCAAGTGCAGTTCAGCGAGCATGGTCTGGCATGCCTTCTACAACCTACCAACATCTAATAGAATCCATGCCCTGACGAATTAAGGCAGTAATACGTGCAAAAGGTGGCCCAATAGCGTACTGAAGGTTTGGTCATAATAATTTGGCCTCTCAGTGTATAATACCTTTAAAAATAGGTTCGTTTACTCCGAATTAGAGGAAACCATGGATATTAGATCCACTTTTGAGAAAACACTTATTGATATTATTTTTTGCAAGAAGTGTTTCGAGTGTTTTCGTTTTCAATTTTAAAGACATTCGATAATATTGTTTGCAATATTAGAAATACAAAGAAATGAAATTTTGTGTATTCCATAAATATTTTTTGAATAGAGCTGGGTTAAATCTTTTTAACTACAAAGGTATTTCGCTCGCAGAAAGGGATGTTTAACTTAAAATTTTTTTTAATAGAGCTGGGTTAAACCTTTTTAACTACAAAGATATTTCACTCGCAGAAAGGGATATTTAACTTAGATGTTAAAATGAAATGAAAAAGCTTTTTAAGAATTAAGAACGACATATTAAGCACAATAAACTTTTTCTAAAAAGGAGAAAATTGGAGTCGAAAGAAAAATTTTTTTTTTTGTATTTTTGCAAAATATGAAGATTAACATTCCATCATATTAAATGTTTTATTTTTAAATTTGAAAACAAAAGACTTTAGAAAAAGATAATTATAATGTTTCTCATGACATAAATTAATATTTTTTTTATAATTTAAAAAAATGAGTAATTCATATTCTTGTGGTAATTTTCTTCGGTATATGGTAAATATTGCTTTAGTATCAAAAAAAAAAATCGTTAAAATATGTTTACTTTTGTTTTCTATTTGCAACATACTTTCCAAATTTTACACTGTAATGGACAATACTTGTATACCTTCTTTTTAAGTAAAATTAAAAATGAGAGATTTCACTTCATATCTTTTAAAGCATCTTATCACCATTGAATGCCGTTAGTTTTTAAATTTTCATCTAAGTTTAAAATTAATAGCCTTTTTTTCATAACATTTAAATTGTTAAATTAATGAACTCGCTTGAAATATTTTATCAAATAGTACAAATTTTCGACCAAGTTCGAAATTGACAAATAAGTATTCGCTTGAAAACGTTACTTGAAAAAAGGATTAGTGTACGAATTATAGATTAAATGTGGAATAAATTTTCTTAACATAGTATTTTTTGATTTGAAGTCATTTTTTTACATTGAAAAACCTCTGTAACGGACATTAAGCGTATGTTTTACTTTTTGATAAATAAAAAAAAATCTCAACCCTCTTGGAAGCAAAAAGCTACATGAATGAAGAAAAGAACATAAATGCGCATACTATAGTTTCAGTTCTATAAATAGAGCCTTCCTCAGTGTCTAAAAGCCAAATGATGATATTTAAACAATAGGGATCCAGGAACAAATTTGAACGAGAAAATAAAAGGGGAAATGAAAAACGGTTGGGAGGGGATTTGGTGAATTGATAAGAGTTTGAATAAATAATTTTCAAAATTCACCAATTCTCACCAACCTGAAAGAAACTATTGGAGATATTGATAGCTTTGGTATTAATCAAATTTGATGTCATTAAGGTCTTGCGCACATGGAAAAAACTAAACATACCCTTAAACTTTGACTTAACATGAAAGCTATTTAGAAAGTGAGAATAATGATTTTCGATCGCTCCGCATAGTTGGAATTCAAAACACTGACACTGAGTTGAGTTTTCTTCTGCTAAAGTCCTTCAACTTTGCTTTTGTCTTCCGAACTTGATTTTTGGGAGTCTTCCTATATTTTTAAAAAAAATAATAATTTAGTTAATGATTTTTCTATATTCTCAACGTTTCTCAATATTTTGATGTATACTTTTACTTAATCTATTTCCCCCTTGTGCTTCCGCCAAAACCTCTCTCACCTGTTTCTTACTTCCGTTTTCATTTTCTTGTTTAAGCTTTTTCCTCGATCTCTATTGATTAAACTAGTTAACACGTGTTTGTCTCTTTACTATTTCTAATATCATTTGATGTTTAGACACAAAGGAAGTTTCTTATTTATAGAACTGGAACTATAGTATGTCCATTTACGTACTCTCATTTGTGCCTTATTCACGTTTTTTTTCCACCTTATGTCTAAATAGTATTAATTATACTATATCTCTTGTTGTAACTAAATATTTTTTTTATCATTTCAGACTTGAATCCTAAGTTGAGAGGGTTTTTGGTAGTAAGAGGTTAGCACCTGAAATATCTAAAACAATAAGCACGCACAAGAATCGTGAAAAAAGCAATTTTTTTTCAGGATTTTTTTATTTTATTTATTTTTTATAATTTAAGGTAGCAAACTCCGCAAATTTCAAAACAATTACATTTTACCCATTGCTTGATACTATTGCATTAGAGCTGTATAGCTACCTTAAAGTAAATTTTACTATTGCTTTATTTCTCCTCTGAGAAATGTCAAAGCTCTTGCTAGCAATATTGTAATAGTTTTTGTACAAAGTAATGTTTACAATAAAAATAGATTTTGTATTCTACTTCTTCAACATTTGTTGCGTTTCAAGAAATTATTTCTTATATATTATGTATAAAGAATAGAACTCAAAAGCTGATCTGAAAATACTATACAGAAGTTCATCCATCACTGTCAGTTTCTGCTTTGTTTTAATATAGTAAAGGCCAAAAGAAGGGGAAAAAATAAACTATTAGATGGTTCTAAATCGTGTAAAGAGTTTATTCGAGTGATTTAAAAATGTTTTAATTTTTACAAAAGGCAATTTGCAATTCATGATGATTATTTAAAAGATTAGTTTCGCAAAAGTATTTACTCTGTTTGCGTTTATAAATAATATGTTTTTACAACTAACGTGTTTTTCTTTACTTAGGAATTGCCTTTCTTTCAAAAATGTAAATATTCTTAATATAATTAGAAGCAGTTCTAATAGAAAAAATTTAGAAAAAACACAGGATAATATGTTTCATGAATGAAATCAATGGATTAAACATAGATGAATGCTTTCGTCAATATCAAAAATATTTTTTAAAACATTTAAAGCAGTATTTCAGTAAGAAAATAAGTGTGAGGAATTGATGTAAAATCAGATTTCGCAATTTTTACTTTATTGATAGCAATTAAAACATTTCCAGTAATTCATGATAAATATCTCTATGCTTTATTTATTTAGTTTTACGTGATAAATGATGCATTAGATGAATGATGAGTTTTTTTTCCACGTGAAATTTTTTTTTAAGTTGTGAAAAATGCTTTAGCAAAAAATGAATAGTGAAAATCAAAAGTGTGCATTATATTTTTTAATGTTTATGATAATTTTATAAACGTCAGTGTTTTATATCATGTTCGGACAAATTATTTATTTTAACCATATGCCATAATACGACCAAATGACAATGTTTGAACCAAATATATGCGCTATATAAATATACCAATCTTGGTTTGAATAATACATATATGTTAATTTGTTACTTTTAAGCATTTTGATTGTCCCTTCAAATTTTGTGAAAACTAAAATTTGATTATGCTTTGAAGTTTTCTTCAAGCTAATAATTTTTAAATTTGAAAGAATGGGCAGTTTAAGTAATATTTTAATTTTTTTTTCATTTATGCACATATTTAGTTACGTAAAAATTTTGCGTCATGCAATTTGTTTATTTTTACAATAGCCCTTGTACCTAAATTGTGGGTTTAAGAAATGGTTGGCGAGAAGTAAAAAGCTTTCCACGCATTAATTAAGACTTAGTGAAACTTTTGTACATTAAAAAATATCTTATGAAAACAAGTTTATGTAAAAAAGCGTTAGTCATTCATCTATTTAGTCAATATATATATATATATATCTTTTTTTCAATTTCAGAACATTACTTTTTCAATATAGAAAATAAAAAAACCGCTTCAAAAGTTATTCTAATTTAATCATGATTGATATGTTTTGATAATGTTGAATATATTTTTTTTGAATTAAGGACTTATTCAATTGCTGAACATTTCAAGAAAGATAGACGTTTCATGTTTTTCATTTATATCATAAGTTTTAATCTAGATGTATGCTGTAAAATATGTAATGTAATAATACACATAACAGAATTAGTTTTCTGTTTCTCACATCAAAATAAATATTAATAAGAAATTTAACTATGTTGAAAAAATAAGATCCATTTACAGGGGAAAAACAACTTTGAACTTTTATTTCTTCAAAATCTTTGCAAATCTTAGCAATTTGGGCCAACTAACCATCAACAGGTTAAATTTTACTATTTATAAGCTTGATGTCTTTCTTTATGTATTCTTATATTTCGACTTATGTTGTTTTATAGCTTGACATTGGAATTAAAAAAAAAAGTATTTATAAATGTTATTTTTCAGGTTAACGGTAACTAACAGTTGTCCAATGGACCTTCGGTATTTTCCAATGGATCGACAACAGTGCACTGTAGAAGTGGAAAGTTGTAAGTAAAATTCAGAATATATTTGAAATGTTATACTCCAGCTATAGAACTGAAAATTAAAGATTGATGATACAAAAAGAAATACCTAATATTTAAATTGATATTTTTATTTTTAATTTTTATTTTCTTAAATAAACTCAATACTGCGGTGTACTACTTACTTTCAGGGTACTTAATTAAAACTACTACTTAAAGGCTAAAGCAATAATATCCTTCGAAATGAAACTTTGATAAATTATAATTTTTGTAAAGAATAAGTGTAAAAAACCACGTATATAACCATTAACCATAGTGGTTTGTCCTTAGATGATCTTCTAATAACCCAGACTTGAATTCCATCTATCAAGTGTTCCTTCGTAATTTCTAGTTTTCATCGTCCGTAATGCTGACAAATATAATTTGCAATCGAAGGGTTGATTAATTAAGTTTAAATTTTGCAGTTATCTAGTAAATGTTAGTTCGATTTGTTTTCACCTTCGTGAACGGTATTACTTTCCCTAAAACAACTATTTTGCAAAAGTGATTTTAATTTAATACCGGAATCAAGAATTTCCTTGTTTCGTGAGTTTCATTCAAAATTACGAAGATTTTGAGGCAATTTCTTTTTTTTTAATTTTAAGGTATAAAATTTTTTGCATAATTTTAAAGTATATAATTTTAAATGGCAAAATACAAAATTCGACTGAAATTGGTTGTCCTAAAAAATCGAATATCAAATAAAGAACATTTAGAAAATTCTATTTCTCCGGAATTATTTGACCGATTCATCTCAAAATGTGTATTTTGTCTTGTAAAATTACAAACTTTAATATGATGCGAAACTTTTATACCGTACAATTTAAAAAATGTTCGATTATTATGTTCGATGTATGAAAATTGATAAATATTTACAAAAGTTTAGTTTTTTCATGCAGATATCTTCCGACAAACGAGTTTTATAACTGTGAGCAATATTATTTCAATTCGCTTAAAAAGTTTTCGAGACAATAAAATTAGCATTAGGGAGTTCAAACTTTGGATCACTCTCCTGACCAAACTATGGGAACCATATTTCCCTGATTGCGGCCTATATTTTGGGGGTCAGAAATCCGAATTCATCGGAAAAAAGGTATGTTTATTCAAAGAAAAAACGCTTTTGTGTAGCTTAAAATATCGTCTGTTCTAATTGATTAGAATATTTGAGGTCATGAAGATTCAGTCGTTGAACGTGAAGATCCGATCAGTAGATCAAACGATATTCAGTGTGGCACATTTTGTATTTTGCGCATTGAACGTTTGCCATCTTAAAAGGGCATTTTTTACATACGTTAACCTTGTGAAAAATTTGTTAAGCCTGTGTTAATTTCGGTAAAAAATAATGAAGGATAGCCATTCCTGCAGACGAATTCATCAAAATTTCATTTTTATCGAAAAGAAAAAAATATCTTCTATGCAAGATCTTTCTCGAAGTCACCAATGACTAGTGGGGCTCAAAAAGAATTTATTTCATAATATATAGCAGTGCTCATTTTACTCAGAAGACCTCATCTGCCTCAAATGGTACTTTTGAATGTTTCAAGACAAAAATGCAAAAAAATTACCAGTATGTGATTGCCGACAAGCATGTAAAGTTCCACTCTAAACTCTCTCCTGTCCTCAACATAGCATTGGAATGTCAAATCATATCTCTGCCTAAACCATATATAATGTCATTAAATTTAAAATGAAGTATGACTTACTTTTTTTCGCAATTTTAATGACCTGGACAATTTTGTTTGCTTTTGTATGTCAGTAATCGTATGTAGGACTGGGCAATATTAGAAATTATATATCGTGATGCATCGTCAGTTTTGCATCGCGATATAGCGATGTATCGCGATATAGTATTTTTGAATTTCATTTACTTGTAAGGCACAAAAAGTCAGATTTCTATCAAAACTTCATGCTCAGATTGATTTAAATCAATTTATAAATTTGAAGATATATATGTTTTGCTTAAAGATATTAAATAAATTGACTAATGTACAAATCTTATTTTAAAATATTTATGGAAATGTTTGTTTAGAAATTCATAATACGCGTAAAACAAAGGGTTAAAAACTTTTTTAAAGCGTTTTTAATAAATTATATTTTCTTGTACTATTATGCATAAATAATTACATAATTATTAAGTTCCTATCCGGCTAAGCTCAATTTCTAAATGAAACGTTAAAAATTATTTGTATGTTTAACACAAAGTGCTAAGTAAATTTTAGAAAAAAAACGCTTTTAAAACACTATTTTTTATTATTATCATTTCAGTTATTATAGTTCTATAATATAGTTCATTTACGTCACACTAGAGCTGCACAATGGGCTATTGGCGACGGTCTGGGAAACATCCCTGAGGATGATCCGAAGACATGCCATCACAATTTTGATCCTCTGCAAATGGAATGGCACCCCCGCTTTGGTAGCTCGACGACCTGCACGCGAAGTCGAGCACTCGAGGACCAATACCGCACACCCTCGGTCCCTACGCAGACTGATCCAATTGGTCACGCATCCGCACACTGACCGCAGCCTGTGATGCTTGACTTCGGTGATCTGCAGGAAACCGTGTCTTAACGATCAGTCCACTGCGGGACCTTATCATTTCAGATAAGTAATTAAATTAAATTAAATAATGACCGAATTATGAACGAAAAACAAAGGAAGATTTAATTTCTTGAAAATAAAAAGAAATTGATATTCGATATTATATTTAGCTAATTAACAAATAATATGAAAAGAATATTTCTTAAAAAGAATTATTATACTCTCTAATAAAACGAAGTGCTAAATGATTTTAAAAAATGAATAAAATATGCAAACCTTTCACATTTTTTTGTATAAACAAAGTTGATTGACTTATGTCCAAATCCAAATGACAAAAATAAATTTTGTTTTAACTTTATTTCTAAAAATAAAAACAACAAGATTTATAAATTTAAAATCAGTAATAAAAACTCATTAAATTATTAGAAGTTTCATCCAAAAAGTTTTTAATAAATTAAAAGAAAGTAAAAAAATAACCTAACAAATTCAATGTATAATTTTTTTTCTCTTAATAAATTACTACTAAATAACTTTTAACTCCTATTTTTTTTTTAAAAAAAATAGTCTTCAAGCCATTGCCATTTGTTTTATGTACAGTAGGTTAATATGAAGAAAGATTGATAATTAAAAATTCGAATAATCAATATGTGAGAAAGTGTCCTTCAACCAAGTGTATATATAATACAAAACTTCAGTTTAATGAATATATCTCTTTGGGAGCGCCAAAATAGCCTTAAATGTTTTACATGAATTGCCAAAAACTTATTGAGTAAGTGTTATTTGTGTTTTTGCTTCACAAATGCTTAAGATAAACTCTTAAAGTAATAAATATTAATAGGTTATAATAAAAATGTTAAATATTTTCCCCTAAGCAGACTAATGCTTTCCTGCTCCAATAAGAACTGCATTATGTGTTACAGTTGGATTTTTTTTTGTAAGAATTCATACCATTTTATTTGTTGCATGATTTCTATATTATTTTTTACTTAATTTTG
>NC_092214.1:82388580-82393538 GCF_043381705.1 Parasteatoda tepidariorum
AAACAATTTTAAATCAATGGTAATTTAAATAAATAAAAATAATAAACTAAAAATTAAAATCAATAGATAAAATTTCTTTTTCGTGCAAATCCATAAAAAGTTTGAAATTAAAACTATATTTGATTTTAAAGTTATATTATACGATTATATTATAAAATTATATTATAATATTCTTTCGAATTTAAAAGTAAATTTAAATCCATAACTTTCAAAATTAAAAATAATTAAATAAATAACAACAATTTTGCAAAAACATTACAGAACATAAGAATATTATTCAATAAAATTTAGGTTACTTTAAATTTTCAATTTCCTAGAAATGTACTTTTAAATCGTTACTTTTTTTGTTTTGTACTTGTACTTTTACTTGTACTTTTTACTCGTTACTTTTTAAAATAAGAACTTTTTACTTTTTACTCGTTACATTTTTTAAAATTACTTGTACTTTTACTCGTTACTTTTTAAATGTAACGTTGCCATATATGCTTATATCCTTGCGTGTCTTATATCGCTATATCGTTTTGCGCTCGTTGTCTTTACTCGACGGCTTAAATCAGATTTCTGATACATCGCCTTGAATGAAAGACGCTGTCTTGCCGATATATGAGTTAAATCGATACATCGATTTATAGCCTAATCGTATGTGAGTCTTTTCTTGTCTGATCATCTTATAGGCCATCTAATAAGTATCTATCTCTCCCATATGCATATTGTACCCTAACTCTATGTGATATAGGGAAATTATTTTCAGCCGTGGTGCCTCAGTGGATAGAGCTTTTTATGAGTTAAAGAATCTCAGCAATAGCTGGTCGTCCACACCCGGCTCACACCGACCACAGTGCTGATATTTTCAGTGGTAGACAGTTCACATGTCCCCTTGCCGTCAGGCTGACAGTGAGAGGTCTTCGTAATTTTCCTTTCCATGTAACGCAATTGCGGTTTCATCAAAAAGTCCTCTACGAAGGCAAAATTTCTCCCAATACAGGAGATCTTCTAGATTGGATTCAAAATGACAAGACAACGGAGCATTAATAGTGGTAAACCCAAAATTTTGTCAGCTAATGTAGCTGACAACCATTATAAAAAAGTGTGAATGTTTAAATGTTTATTGAGTAAGTGCATTCTTGTTCCTTATTCTGAGAAAAAGTCAAAATGTTGTATTTTTAAGCTCGCATAGATCGTGAAGTTTTCTTTATTCTGGCTGTCTTAATTTACCCTTATTACTGCTGATTTTATTTCATAATTGTCATTCATAACATTATGGAAAGCATCGATGTGCAAACCCCAAAGATAGTGTTTCAGGATTATTCTACAAGTCGGCCTCATATTTCATAGCCATTAAGGAAACAATTTACTACGCGTGTCATGAATTAAAATTGAATATCTATAGCTACCTTTAAAAGTTACGCAACATTTTTTAATTCTGTTATTGAAAACGAGAATTCAATTATTGAAAACCAGTAATTAATGATTTATAATGCTATTACTAAATTAAGCAATCAATTTCAAATTAACGTATACTTTGCGTAAATAAGGTATTATGAACATAAAATTTCAGCTCTATCAATGAATTTAGTTGGTATTTTATTTTTTCAACATAGTTCCATTTCGTATTATTTTTTAATTTGATGTCACAAAAAGAAAATTAATTTTGTTATGTGCCTAATTACATTACAGATTTTGAAGCATATGACTAGATTAAAACTTACGATATGAATGAAAAACATGAGCTGCCTTTCTTTCCTAAAATGTTCAGTAATTTATAATAAATTTATATTTCATTGAATAAATAATTATTTCAAGAAATATATTCGTGTTTCAAATAATTATCTCTGCCTTATCATCTTTAAACATACAACCATAAAAAGATTTATACCAATCAATGTGTTCATTAATAACAGAAGATAGAGATCAATAAGGTTGCTGCTACAATCGAATAAAAGTACTTCTTAATTAGAAGGAACTCTTTTCCTTTTATTCAATAAAATTGTTGTAAGAGCATTCGTCTGGAGTCCGTAACCACTGTCGCTATTTAAAAAGGCATTTTATACATTGTTTTCTTAAACCTTTTAGTCTATTCAAGAAAAATAGAAGTTGTTGCTTAATGAGAAAACACGGATCGATTTTTATATAAGAAATAGCTGATGTTAAAACTTCAACTTGCAAAAAAAAAAAAATATGCTTAAATTAAGTAGAGTACGTTTACTTATATGAAAAAAAACTTCAGTTTGATGCCGAGTTTTTGTATTTATTAATTATTTTAAAAGAGTTGGAAGCAAAACATTGTTCACATAAGAAAGCAAGTACGTTAAATTTTAATAAAAGAATGTGTAAAATAAATTGATTAACATTCTCTAGGGTAATGACAGGAGATTCAAAGCCTGATTTAGTTAGTGATTTTAGATAAAAAGACAACTATAATTTGTTTATTAATGGTAAAAACATATTAAATATGGCGTAAACATAAAATAAGTAAGATTTAAATAAAAAGTGATTTCGTTAATTCTTATTTTACTCTTTTTTTTCAACTCCTGATTTTGTCAATTCTTGCTCATCACATAAAGACACTATTTAAGGCAATCTATTTTCATAATTTGTTATTTCAAGAAGCTTGAGACCTTATATTACATTTCAGAACATAAGGGTGCATATTTTTTATTCTTATTATTCTTATTTTACTCTTTTTTTATCAACTCATGATTTATTCAGTTCTTGTCCATCACATAAAGACTCAATATTAGGGCATATATTTCCATAATTTTTTATTTGATGAAGCTTGTGTCCTTATATTAAATTTCAGACCATAGAGGTGCAAACATTTTGAATGGAGACCTTATTATTTTGTTTAAATAATAAAAGATCTTCAATTTATAACATGCTTTAGTCACCACGATTCTTATTGAATCATACAATATATTATTGTAAATTTCTTAAATAGTTGGAATATATATATATATTACTTGTACTTTCGTTACTTTTTTAGGGAAAAANTATGTATTTGGATACCTCTACCAGCTAAGGTAGGGGTATCCAGCCGACCATATATATATATATATATATTATATATATATATAGCATAAATAATATTGTTACGAAAACAAATCACTTTTGAAAGATACCGGAAAGTGTAATTTCATTTAATTTCGCTACTCACTTTATAGATTACGTTTTTTATTTTATTCTGTATTCTTCTTGCTTTGTATTTTTTATTTCCTATTTTTGCTTGATCTTTTTTATTTCGTATATTTTTTACTTAATATGTTTTACTTGCGTTTCAATTCTTTGGATGCTTTCTCACACTATTGTATAGGTATATTTTGCTTTGGCTATAATTATACAAAAGCACTCTTTTTGCGGATATAATGGTGTGAGCTGATGACGAGATTCTATAATCAAGGAATAAAGCTGATTTGCAAATTCAGAAAAGGACAAAATTAATAAATAACATTTAAAATAATAAATCAAAAAGCCCTTATATCAGCTAAAACCAAATTTGTTTTATTTTAATTTAGAAAGTCAGAAATACTATTCCAGCAAAAAAAGAATTTTAAGATATGTGTGTTAGCAAGACAGCACTTCATCAGGAGACACACTGCCTGCCAACACACAAGAGCCATTCTGTTGTCAGTAGTAATACCAAAAACTGACAGTACTCCGAGGGCCCATAATGGATAAACAAATAAGAAAAAGCAATTGGAAAATGGAAATGTAAATGCAAGGTAAACTTAATGACAAACTAACGCAATTTAGATGTACACAGAGTAAGACTTAATAAAGATACACCCGCATAAAAGAAAAAGAAATAAAGAAAAAGTTACAGTTAGAATAACCGAATCAAAATAAAATATAAATTGCCAAATCATTAAGAAAAGTCTAAAAATAACCCCTATTGAAAATCTTGAAAAATAAAACAAAAAAACATTCAGTCAGTAAAATTTTGAAAAAAGTGCAGCCATCTATATGCTTCGTGAACAAAAAAGCTGAATTTCACCGCATAGGCCTATTTATGCGGGCTTCAATATCGGCCGATTTATTTGAACATCGTTAAAATATTTTGAAATAGAACATCAGAATTACGGTAATTAAAGTAAAAATTATTATTCTCGAATGCAATCTTATAATTCCCAATAGCTGAAAGAAAATCTGTTTTATTGTTACAAATAAATTTAAACCTAATAATTTGACCTAGATTTGAATTGATTTGTATAGACAAGATTATATAGTTAAATTATTTTATTTTTTTTAATAATTTTTTTAGCTATTTGAAACATTTTATTTTAATTATTTTTCTACCTCCCTTTTTGTTAAACTTAATAATATTTTTTTCCTGCTTTCTCTACATTTTTATCTATTATTTTATTCTCTCTATATTATATCCCCTTGACGAGGATCAAACTTGAGACGGCATTTCTTCGGATCATCCTCAAGGATGTTTCCTAGACCGTCGCTAAGATCCCATTGTGCAGCTTTTGTATGGCGTAAAGAAAATATCTACCTGCATATTTATTATTTACCTCAATCAGTGACGCCATTTTAGCTCTTCTCATAATTTGTTAAAAAAGTGTAAATCACTAATCTGTACCTAAATTTTTGGACGATTTCTATGTCCCATATTATTTTAAATTAAATTTTAAAGTTCTGTTACAAAGTTTGAAGGCACAATCGGTGTTCTGGTATAACAATAATAACATGCCTCATAAAATCCCATTTTATTTAAATTTCGCTTTTATGGGCTTCTTCGTTTGCTGTAGAAATTGTTTGAATGCATTTTGAATAAAATTTAAAACAATATTAATAATAAACTGAGTTTCTAGGTAAGTCTAAGTTTAGTAAAATATGTATATTTTCATTTTTAAGTTCTAAGGCATAGACTTTCATGCACAATTATATTTAATAAAAATAGATTTTGTGTATGTATTTTGTAATAAGCCTTTTAACATAAAATTTTATATATATAT
>NC_092214.1:82397680-82432488 GCF_043381705.1 Parasteatoda tepidariorum
TGATCTATACATATATATATATATATATATATATAACCGTCGTTGAACAGCCGACTCGATTTGGGATTTACGATTATCAATAATCTACACCGTAGCCAGGTAATTTTGAACCCAATTCAGGAGGAGAGACAAGGGAACTCCTGGATCAAGCTTTGGGAGAAATTAGCTTCGTGGAGGACGTTTTTGATAGAATTCATTCAATTTCGAAAACCTCCAACAGTTAGCCTGACTCCGAAGGGACTGTAACCAAGGATCCGTCTACCACTTAAGATATTTCACGTCAGTATTGTAGTCGGTGCAAGCCGGAAGCGGAATTTGAATCGACCAGCCATTGCTGGGATTCGAAACCGATTCACTTCAGTGGCGATGTGAATCGGGTTCGAATCCCAGCGATGGCTGGTGGAATCGATTATTGGTATATATTCTTCTTTTTTTATTGAATTTAACAATAGTTTTAATTTAAGACATTCTTAGATTTTAACAGCCATATATGCAATTCAACAATTTTGAGCCATCTAATTTTTTAAACATTAAAATTTGTAATTTAAGTTTACCGTGTGTGTTAACCGTTCTGTGTTCGTCTTGTTGAATCAAACAAAAAAAAAATCATTAATGCAGTTATGAATTATTATAAAAGATTTTAAAATGCTTAAAAATAACGAATAGTACACTTTTGGTTCTCTTGAAAATGATGTCATTTCATAGAGATAAATATTTCATAACATAAAATGGTGAAATTTCAGTCAAATCCTCAATAGAAAATTTTCAACGTATTAGGAATTTGAAAAAAATTGTTTTATAGAGAGCCAAAAAATAAATAAGAAGTGCAGCGATTATTTATCTAATTTCTCTATCAAACAAAATCAATTGCACATTCAGTTAGAATCCGATAAGCATTTCTTAAAAACAAAAATGTTGTCTTTTCAATTTCTTATCAAATTTAATAAATTTGCCTCCTCTGCTGAAAGGAGATTACGTCTTTGAATAAGGGTGCTTTGAATGGTATCTGTAGTTAATATGCAGTTTTTTTGAAAATATAAAGAGTGAGGAAATGGAAAAAAAATATTATTAGTTAATTTTCTAAAGTACAACAACTAGAAAAATGCTATAAATATATATATATATATCTCAAATTGTGAGACACAGTTTTAATATATTCATTCTTTAAGCTTTAAGCATATTACTTAAGTTGAAAATTTAGAATTAGATGATTAATTTTAATGATAGTTGAAAACAAATATATAAAATAGCAGAAGGAGTTTAAGAATAAGATGAAAAAAGTAAAGAAGAAAAGAATTCCATGAAATAAAATGGAATGCTTTCTTAATTTGAAATGAGCCTACATGTAATTAATACTAAGAGAAATATAAAATAAATCATAAGTAGAATTAAATTTATCTGTATTTTAACTAACACTATTTTAAAATACAAAAAAGAGCTAAGAGTAAAATTCATCTGTCTGCATAAATATTTGAAGAGGTGTATGTATACGATAAGAAGAGTAACACAAAATAAATGAATAAAACAGTATTGTAATTAGACAAGTTTTAAGCCAATTTAATTATTTATTAGTAAATAAATCAGTCAAAGTGTTCTTTTCTAAGTCTGAATAAATTGGATCGATCAAGAATAACAATTCAAACATTCAATTCAAACATTCGATACGTATAGTATAATCTTCTTCCTTTTTTTTAATAAAAAATATAGTTTTCGAGACGAAAAAAATGGCATTTGAAGCTTAAAAAAATCGTTATAAACTCGTTCAATGTTAAAAATGTCTAGTGCAGCTTAAAAAAAATTGGTATGTATTCTCTGGATTTAAATTTGACGTTAATTTTATCAAATCCCTGTTATTGAGCTTATCTAAAATATATTGATTGTTTAATTTGATTAATTAAAAAATCAGTAATTTCCTAACATGAATTATGACGCAAATTTTGCATGGCATTTTGTCTACTTCATAGTAGATCTTTCTAATGCATATAAGACAGTATTAGTAAACTATATGGCATCGATTGCAAAATACACTCAAAGCAAAATGTAATTATGTACAAAGTCATCATTTTTTAACTGCTAAGGATTCTCATAACATTACTTTTATGCTATTTAGTAATCTCATTATTTCATAAAATATTTGAAAATAAAATATTTCCTTCAGAATTAAATATTTTGTGTATGATATATGTAAAATAATATGCAAAATAATAATAAAAATGGTAAAAATCTGAAAAAAAGGGAAAAAAAATCCGGAAATATAAGATATTATCTTTTCTTTAGCTCACGCGATTATACCCACAAAAAGAAGTGCATTGTAATAATGTATTAATATAACCAAAACAATAGTGTGAGGAGCACTCAAAAAAACTTTACAACAAATGAAAAAGAACACATTAAGTAAAAATATTACGTAAAAACTGAAAGTAAAATACAAAGAAAAACAGAGTGAAACATAAAACGAATTCTATAAAGTGAGTAGCGAATTCAAATGAACTTACATGAACGAGAAATTTTTCAAGATTGTCTGATTACAAAATATGAAAACAGAACATCAAATTGAGGTAAAAGAGTAAATAGAGGGATTTGTTTTATAGTTCATTCTTATACTGCAGTGCTGAAGTGTTTTTGATTTGTTATTTACCAAGGATGGGCCCGAAAATGGATGTGGGCAAAATAATATTATACTGGATAATTTAAAGAAGTTGTCAATTAATAATTTCAGAAAATTAATTATTATACTATTGAAGAAAACTTATTGATTTTCTTAATTTTCTTCTTTATATATATATATCATAAGAATAAAAGAACATGATCATTAATATATTATTATGCCATGCTTTACAAGTATCATAGCACTGTGAAGTTCTAAGAAAATCAATCATATCAGAGTCAATGTATTTAGTGGAGCTGAAGAACAGAATAGATCATTGAACCTTCAGACATATAAATTGGTGAATGTAGTAAAGTTTGGGAGGAAAATAAATTACGAAATATAAGATTAGAAAAGTGCGCATTAATGTTAGTTGACATTTTTAATAGCATTTATTTATTTTTTTTTGTAACCGAATGGTACCTATCATTTATTTCTAGAAAAGTTCTTGACTGTTTGTTCACAGATTGTAAAAGAATTACCAAAATAAGAAGTACAGAGAGAAAAAGATATGGTCAAAACTATAAGGATAGAGCAAAATTTACCGTGTTTCTGCCAAAACTCTTATTTTTCTTATTAAAGCACATAGATAATGATTTGGATAAAATTAACAATAAAATATGGTTTTATTATATGCGATAAAATTTAATCATTTTATCATGATACCTTAGAGAATGGCATAAAAGCCTTTTTTCGGTGAAATTTACTTAGTAGTTTTGCCCTTTGCCTAAATGTGTGGTACTAAGAATTATAATTGTCAAAACAAGATTTTCAGGTATGCCATTACAATTTAAACGGAAAAATTATGAAATAAATGGTTTAAATACCGTATATTGTTATTAACCAGAATTTTTTTTTTATCTAAAAATTATTAACCGTACAGTATGGATTTTAAAGGATTTTTTTCTCTCCGTGGAAAAATGTCTATTTTATAATCGGGAAGAAAACACATTAATTTAAAGTGAAGGAAATACTTTTAAAAATAATTTTGACGCCTACGATAGTTTTTCTTTAAAATAAAAATTCTGAAATACTTACTTTTTCTGTTACAATAAAAGAAATCACAATCGAATCATATTAATCGGAAGAAATGCAAAATGCATCAATGTTAACATCTTTGAACTAAAATGTATATTAATATTCAGAGAAAAAATTTTCAACAAGTCTAAATTCTTTTTAAATTTAGGATAAAAATTATCAAGGTATGTGCTACTATTGCTTTTCTTTATTTTGTTATAATTAGATTTTATTTTCATACGAAAATTGTCGGAAGATTCATTAACGTTTGATCTAAATTTTAGATGCTCGCAGATTTTAAATAAAACATTTCTAAGAAAAAATAAGGGCTATTCCCATTTAATTATCCGTTTACCTGCCAATAATCCAAAAATAGAACATGATGACATACATTAATAGAACATTAATAAGCAATTAAGTGTCAACAATAATCTTTTTCATACATTTTAAATTTACATTATGAAGTATTTTTTTATACTTTGCTTTGTTTCGCTCCCATTATTATTTGTTTATCTTAGGTAAATCCTTATTATATATAATTTGTAGTAATTATATATCATTAGCAAATTTTTATCCCGCTTGTTCTGTAATTCCTAAAAAAATCCAATTTTCGTAATACGACTACAATACTTATGAGCTTTAAAAAGAATAACATAACCCTCTGTTAGTCATTAAATTAAAAATTTTATTTTCAAATTTTAAATTCAAAATATTAGCTTAAAACTAATTGTTTCTTTTTCGAAATATTGACGTTTCAAGTGTTCTATTTTTAGATCTTAAATGATTCATTAATTTATATTTTAAGTCTTTCATTTAATTGATATTCTGACTCTCTTTCAAGATAGATAATGGTGGTTGAAAGGAAAAAAGAGGTGTTTAGATTAAATTATTTTTTAATATGAATTGTGAGGCTGATAATTGAGTATTAGTGAAACAATACTCTTAAAGTGCTGCAAGATATGCACACTTATGTTGAAATGAAAAGAAATTCATTCTGAGGGGGCTGTTATAGTTTTTACTGTTCGTGTTATTTGACAATAATAGAGTTAAAATATGATATCAAAGATGTTTTTCAATTCGTTCTCAAAAATGATATTAGTGTCATCGATATTTTTCAATTTCTAATTCATGTGATATATTTTGCTTTCATCATAAATTTGTTGTTACCGAGGGAGTAAAAGAAAAGTGTCTTCTCTTTATTTGTTTCATTTACAAATTTTGATTTCTATTAACACTATGTCTAAAGGACGCATAGCAATTCAACAGACAATGGTTTTGTTAGGAACATTTTCTGGTTACAATGTCTAGATGTTTGTAAGTTAGTTTCAGGAGTTTTATTTGAAATGGAAATCATGAATGAAAATAAAGCTTCCTATTCCATTCCATCTCTGCACAATATTGTTTTTAACAGCAATATTCGAAAAAATAAATGGAAAATCAAAAAATCAAAACCTAGAGTCAAGAACTCATTAAAAACGGAAAAGAAAAAGCTAAATTATAAAACCTAATAATAAAAGGAAATTTGATGAGCCGACAGAATTGAAAAAAGTGGAAATAATTTTTCAAAAGTGTTCTGAATGCATGAATTGCATCAGTTCCTTCATCTAAAGGTATTTTAAAATTTATTCCTGTTGCATACGTAGAATATTTCGTCAATATATAAACATTTTATGATTTAAGAAATGTCTTGAATTATGCTCTTTTCTCTGTCTTAAAATTTATTTCTGGAGAATACGCAAAATATCTCGTCAATATTAAAACATTTTTGGATTTAAAAAAATGAAATGTCCTGAAAGCATGCATTGAGCTACTTAAGCATACGATTTTTTGAAATTTATTTCTAGAGAATACGTAGAATATCTCGTCATTATATAAACATTTTATAATTTAAATTTTTTTTAACTACAGTCAAACCCCGCTATAGTGAACGTGGTTTGAAGTGAACTCCCGGATATAGTGAATGAAATGTTCGCTCCCGTGCCTTTCTATACACATATAATAATATTTTTTGAGGATATAGTGAAATAAAAGAAGAGATTAAATTGGATATTATCAACTTTTTCCTGACTGATTCTTTTTTCTCATTTTTTGGAAATTTTGAAATTTCTACATAAAATATATATACCAATTTTTAAAACTATCTATTAAATGGAGCTATTTTTTTTATTTGCTTCTTCAGTTTCCCATCCCTAAATAAAAGCCTTCCCTACATTTTTTGTACACAAGACGAAGAGTCATAAAAAATAAAAGTTTGCACATTTTTTGTTACTACATATTGAATCATTTTTATATTTCTATTAATTGGTCAATTATTTAAATAATGTGTCATAAAAAGGAGAGGAAAAATTAGTTAAAATTGTTTGCAGTACTGATATAGTTAACTTCCGGTTATAGCGAACCGAATTTTCGGACTTTTGAAGGTAGCGCGGGTTTTGACTTTTTTAATATAATTCCTGAAATGATATATTACAGGCTTCTATAAGAATGACATTTTGTTCCGACTGAAGATTGGAACACAGTTATCGTGACAACCATCAGTAAAAACTGCCCTTGTAAAAGTTCCAAGAAAGGAATATCGTTTTATTTTAATGTCTTTGGATACTCTTTAGTAGTGAATTCATCTAATTTGAAGTAATTTTGTTAGCCTTTTTCTCAACTTGGAATTCAAGTGCTTAATGAAATTTAAAATGTTAAAAGCAAAGAAAATTGTTTCAATGACTGTTAACTTTAGTATGCTGATTGCTAGGTTGGCTTTTCAAGAAATCATTTAAATGAATTATACAACTATCAAAACATCATTTATTCCAGATCCATGAACTAGTCTATATTTTGTAGAGACATTTTAGTTCCTGAGTTTGGAAATTAGTTTCTGTTATTGCTTTTCTTTCTATATACAGTTCCTGACCAAATGATTAGACGCATTATAAGATTCTAAGCAAAATCTTGATTATCAGGTGATACTATAAGGCTTTATTGTTTCACGCAACTGAAACCGGTTTGCACTTGCTTACGATCGTGTATCAGTCGTGTTAAAGTAATAAAGCTGTATAGTATCACCCGATAATTAAGATTTTACATAGAATCTTACAGTGCGTCTAATAATTTGGCTGTATTTATTTATAATATATATATTTTTCATAGTTTAATATATTTTTCTAAGTTTGTCTATATTTTTACATATATATATTTTATATATATCATTTAAATATATTTTATTTGTACGTATATTTTTTCATAGTTTCCTTTTATTCACGCAATAAAGATACCAATAAAACTGAATTACCACAATATTCTAATAGCAAATTATAAAATTTTTATTTTTATTTTCTCTGTTTTGATTGATAAATTGTTATCATATAAATGTGTACATCCATAAAAAATGAAGAAAAATAAGCTAAATACAATTAAAAGAATTTTAAATTATTTTCCATGGATGTTACTGTGTTAGTTGTGAAAGAGTTAATCTCTTTTTTATTTTGTTTTTAATTTTATTATTTTTTTATTTTTTATTTGTTTTTCATTTTGCTGAAATTTTACTAATTTTTTTCCTGACTTTTTATTAATCTTTTCTGAAAAAACATATCTGAGAATATGTCATTTATAAGTGTCATAAACAGTTTCTGAAGTTGGCCATCATAAATTTTTCTCTGATTAAAATCTTGCACTATTTTTCTTAAGTTTAACCACAATTATTCCTTTTTTGTAAACAGCTGTAAATGAACTTTATTACAATATTTGAAAGTTATTTTTAATTAACAAGTATTTATTGTCATTTAAGAATCAGTTTAATATATATGTCATAAAAAATTTTAAAGAAAAAAAAATTAAAATTTACTGTTCGGAAGGCATTTATTGCAACACGGGATATTTAAAGCGAAAGTTTTGGAATGTATTTATTTAAAATTATATTGAATTTTCAGATTCATAAGTAGTTTGTTTAGTTTAATTTTAAGACACATAAAAATTTGGAGGAATTTCGATTGATAATCCTGCAAAATTGCATTAAAATTTGTCATAACGAAACAAATGCTACAATTCCCCCTTGTTTATCACATGTTAACTGATTATTTTTAAATTTTATATTCAGTCGCATAACAGGTATATAAAATTACACAAGACTAAGGTTTTTCTTCAATTTTGCATTGTTTCAGAAGAATAATAAATAAAAATTGATTCTCCCCCCCCCGAAATTATGCTTTCGATGCTATGAAACACCCAAAAGTTGTGTAATAATGAATTCAACAAGATAATTCTCTTAATTCTCAAAATCATCATATCAAGAGTGTAATAAATTTTCAGGAAAATCAAGAAAGTTTGAGAATGGAGACGAAAAATAAAAGATAAAAATAGATGAAAAATTATTTTTTAACAATATGTACCATTTTTTTTTGTAAATTAACGAGAGATTGCCAGTATAAACGTTCTTCTATTTAAAAACTATTTTATGGATGAAATGTCAATACCAAATATGAAACATAAACTTTCTTTGCTTTTACAAGAAAGAAAATCGGAAATCGATATCACTGCGGTGCAAGAAAAAAAGCTTAAAGGCCATTACAGCCTATTTTTATGTTAGATTACCTCTTGAATCTGAATTTGACTTCTGTTTCCACCTATTATCCACCATTTCCTGAGACCACCTGTCCCCAGATTTATTCCTTTGTTGATACTTATATGGTCAAAAAGTTTGATTTAAAAAAAGGGAAAAGGACTAAATTTAACAATAAAATTATTTTTAGTAGTTATAAGGATGAAAAGTTCGAACACATAACAGTTGTAGAGAATTTTTGCAGAGGAAGATTCTTAAAATAAATTTCTACTTCAATTTGCAAAAGGAAAACATTAACATTCTGCCTTCCTTTTTTTCTCCCAGAATCCTCTAATAACCGAAATATTCAACCACAAGTTTGGTAAAAAAGAAGGTAAAGGGAGGTAAGGTCAGGAAGTCATCTTGCAGTGACTGTTCGAGAGAGCTTCGGAAACTTTCTTAAATGAATTCATTTTGATCATTCAAATAATCATAGAAATATTAAGAGTGAGCCGTGGTGCCTCAGGAAATAGAGTGCTCGCCTCCTAACGATCTAAACTGGGTTCAAATCCCCGGCTGGACGATACGCACTCGGCTTGCACCGACCACATTGCTGACCGACGTTAAAATATCCTTTCAGTGGATCATGAACTATGATCATGGATCTTCTGAATTGGGTAAAAAATTACAAGGCTACTAAAAAGATCCATAATTGGGTCGGCTCTTTAGCGACGGTTATAAAATAAATGAAGAGTTGTAGCAAGAAGATATTTTAAGAGATATTTCCCCTTAGGTTAAAAAAATCAACGAAAAAGATGTATTTTTCTGCTTTTTTTCGCCATTTTTCAACTTATTTCAAAGTATTGTGGCTTCGGGTCCTTCTGTTTTCCTTAAAAAGGCAGCCCCAAGCAATAAAATATAATTAGTAACAATTTTGGTTCATTGCTTGAGAGGAAAATAGGACAGGAAATCCTCGCACCGTAAATCTTCAAAACTTTCTCGCAAAAGCTTCGGAAACTTTGCTCCCTCTCTAAGTAGACTAAAGCAGAAAAACAACTTGAATCAAACACAAATGAATGTCCAAAAATTGGCTTACTGTAGTTTCAGTGTATACTATACTTCATACTATAGTTACTATACTTTCATACTACAGTCTTTTACTATACACCAAATGGGGGTAGAGAACGAAAAAAGGCAGACACGTGCAAAATAGCGTGCATTGGACAAAGTAAGCACAACCTTAAGCTTCTATTTAAAGAACACGAAATATATGTCTAAAATAAGAGCTTTAATCTATCTCCTACATAGTTGGAATTCAAATTACAGGTTTGAGCTTGCTAAAATCATTGCCCACAGCTCTTTATCGTCTGAACTTGATTTTTTGTAGTTATTCAATATTTTGATGAATTCTAATGATTCAGTTAACCCTCTTTCTAGTATCCCACAATTTCCCAGTAATTCAAATTCTACTTTAGTTTAATCAGTTTCCCCCTGGTGTTACCGTCGAATACCCTCGCAACAGTTTCTTACAGCATTTTTTTTTCTTATTCAGACATGTCCCCATTGGTTAAAACTACTTTGCAAGTGTTTGTCACTTTACTTTCTCTACCATCATTACATACTGATCTTGTTTATGGAACTCTAACATGTTCATTTATATACTTTCATTTGTGCTTATTTTCTTCTTTAGTCAGCATAGCGTACCCTATCTTTTGCTCTTACTAAATATTTTTTAGCCTGTATTTATATCCTAATAGCCTAGCTTGAAGTAGTATATATATATATATATCATGAATTTTTCATGAATTATCGTCAACATGAATTTTTTTTTATGCAAATCAATATTTTTTATTCGAAAATAGTAATTTTCGGTAGATGCGTTGCATAACCGAAATTAAAGGTAAATCACGAAATACTTAAGCTATTTAATCTTAGCTATTGTTGACGTTTTTGTAAAATTAAAGCTTTATGCTTAAAGTATTTTTGTTAAGAAATCAGTAGTAAAAATTTATTCTGCATTTATCTAGTTTCTTATTATTTTATTTTCAAATATTATTATAAAATCTTTTATGTATTAGAAGTCTAAAAAAAAACTTTTAAATGGCTCGAAGATTTTGGCATGGCATCCAGATACTTATGAGGATTAATTTTAGACTATATTTGTACTTTGGAAGAAACTTAAAATATTAGCTTGTAATAAAGAGAAAACACGGTTATCTTTTATGGCACACTTCCAAAAACACCTTTATAAAAGTAATGGAAACCCGCTCTCAAGCTTAATGGATGAAGTATTAGGTTTAGGTATACAAAAATGAGTCACAATATGAAAAGACGAGAGATAAGCTTAAATTATTTAGATCAAGGTAAAGTTTATTCCTTAAACCCCCATGTTGGCAACATTTTGTTATTCAATAATACTAAAAAGTGATAACTTATGAGGATAAATAATCCCAAAAAATGCAATAGAAGTCTGTTTCTAGCAAACTTTTAAGAAATTGCTGCTATATAATGTATAATATGGGCATATATAGAAATAAGCATTGCATTCTTTAAAATAATTTCATGTTACTTAATATTGTAAGATACTCATTTCACAGCCATTTCCACGTAACATTTGAGATATTTCCTTCTATCAGCAATATTTCTTGAAAATACATTTCATTATCAGATGTATAACAAGCAAACACAATATAAATACATTTAAGGAAAATGGGTATAAAACAAACAAAAAATACGATGCATAAACATATCACAGCCGATTGGGATAGATTGAAATTTTTTTGAAACTTTAAAAACACTCCTCATTAGAAAATCAAAATTAATTTCGGAACATATCTGATATTATCTATCAGTTTTCTAGATAGAAGACAAATTGCGATCTTAGAATTCCCCAAGTTTCAATATATTTAAAAAAAATAAGTAAAATGACTTAAAACATCAAAGGAACTGAGAATTTGAATTGTAAACAAACTAACGCTATTTGTATATGCAATTAAGGTGACCGAATATAATGTGTTCGCGTTCTTAAAGATAAAAGTATTGTAATGGCGTCGCTAAGTATTAAGAAACCCATTTCTTAAAAACAGGGAGAGGTGTATGAAAACATTTTCAGATCGGTAGTTTTTGATTATCGTTACAGAGTTAAAAATTATGTAATCTATGCTAAGAATCTTGAGAAAGAGTACGACATATTTCAAATCAAAGTTAAGTTGAAAGTAACAGTAAAGAGACTTGATTTTCTTAAGAAATAACTGCTTAACGATACTACGAAACTTTAAATTTGTTGACAAAGATTTAATTTAGAAGGCATCATATTTGATTTCTGATGATTTTGTGTTTATTGTTGCGAAGATTTGATTGTCTACATTTACGTTGGTAATCAGTAAATTTCTATCAATGTACACGCAGTTACGGATATGCAAGGTGACAAAAAATTTTTACCTCCTCAAAAAATTAAATTGTAACCGATTTTTTTCAGAAATTTTTCTTCTATTACTTGACCAATCCAGCACAAGAAAGTAATTATTATACATGGATTTTTAAATAGTATGCAGTAAATTGTTAAAGTTTAATTATCCTTATTACGCACCTATAAGCATGCTTACAGTTTAAAACACAACGAAGTATTGTTTCTGTAGCGGCATAGAAGAGAACAACAAATTCTCACAATCTAAAGGTATTCAAGATAGGCCAAAATTAGAGTTTTTGGAGGCATAAATAAGGCGTGAATAAATAGTAGAAATGCGATGATCATGGTTTACGATATTTCTATCATTTGTGTTTAGATTCGATCTTTAATGTGTATAGGAACCCAAAGTGAACTCCTAATTCGAAGAGATAGATTCTACATTACAATGTTTATAGTGTGCGTACAAAATTTATTGTTAAAGAAATATACAAAACCTTGTCTTCTTAGGTTAAAATTTTATTTTTGAAATCACTGAGCTATATTTCTTATATAAATGCTTTTTTTTATATAAATTATTTCCTAACATTACACTGGAAAAAGAAATATTGTTATCCAAATTTTAAAATCTGTATTTATTTTCTAATTTATATTAAATTTAATTACTTTCTTTTTGAAATCACATATCATAGTGTTTCATTAAATATGTACTTTTGAAAGAAAAGTATCGGAATTACAATATTTTCTAAATTTAAACTAAAAATAAAACATATTCTTAGAGATTAAATAGGTCATTTGGCTGTATGATTTTGATGACAAACTCTTTTAAATGAAAAAAAATTGAAAGTTTTAGCAAAAAACTTTCAACAAAGTGACAAAATATTTTAAAATATCTTACAATAATATTGCTGGAAAACTAAAAATCACAAGTTTATTTCTTCAAACTCAAGGTATTGTAGCATAGATATTATTTTGTTCTTCACACTTTATCTTTGACAGATGTAAAGTTTTTGAGTGGTTGTTAGAGTAGCCAGCAGTTTTTTTAAGTATTATTTATTGATGTTCTAGCATCGTGAAAAGCAACGTGAATGGAGTTTTGAGCCGTGTGTCGCAATAAATTCGCTATTTTTATGTCGCATAATAATCCTGATGGAAATAAAAGATTCACTGCTTAAAAATAGGTTGCTCACAAAAATATTTGTTTCTTTAAAAGTGTTTTATGATAGTTTTCAGAAATATGTTAGATAATAAAGTTATAGATTTTCGAAGTACAAAAATATATGATTTTTAATAGCAATAAATGCTTAGTGTTTGTCAGGAATTTTTTTTTGTCATTGTTTAAACCCAATTGTGCTTGATGCAATATAATATTTAAACTTAATAACCAATTAATTATGAAAAAATTTAAACGATAATGTGGTTAAACTTGCTACAAAATTTTTAATAGCTCATAATTCTTTGCTTAGTAATAAATGATTTTTTAAAAGAAGAAAAAAGTGCAGAAAACATCTATCCATTGAGAGACATTTTTTTAATTTTTATAGTAAAAGCTAAAAATAAAAAAGTAATATGATATCAAACTTAAGAAATATTAAAAAAAGCCTAAAAGTGCCTATGAGACCCATTACTTCAAATCTTTTACTATCAGTACGAAATTTCCTTATTTTTTATTCATTTTTTGTAAACATTTTGTTAAAAAAATGCTTGTTTCTCAAGTAATGGCAATTTTAATTCAGAGTAAATATTAAAAACGCATGAAATAACACACTTGAAACTTTAAAATGAGCATTTACACATGACAATTTATAATTTTAAATATAATGGCTTTATTTCCATTGTCTTTGTTTTATTGTTTAACTGTAAAAGTTAAGACAAGTCTGAACAACCAACAGCAAATAATACATAAATTTAGGACTCAGAATACAAACTCGGAGTTTTGTTTATCGTGTCTGAATAAATCGAAAATATCACAATTTCTGAATATGCTACAAATTTGTGTAGCTAATGATTTTTGCGTAGTTAATTGTTTTGTGTTGTCAATAATGGATTTTGTGCTCTACTGGCTTTGTGTGATAATTATAGTGGGTAGATATGTTGATTTAAGCTCATCTAAAACCTCTGATTTAGTAAAAAAAATCTTTACAATTTCTGTTATTATAATCATAAATTTAAAGTGATAACCCAAAATTATTTTTGCACACTGTTCTTTTATAAACACAAAATGGTGTCATAAATATTAACCAAAATTTCATGTTAATTTTTTTAAATAATATGTATGCAAAAATAGGCAGAAACTAATTGATTTCTGAGGCAAACAGATAATATATTTAAACAAAATTAATTCAATTTTTCATTAAAGTTAAATTTTTTTCGAAAGAAAATGAATTTTTTTTCCTCCACATTTGATGCATAATTTTTCGCTTATTTTAAATCTAGTTTTTCTTTCGATAAGATCCAGATATCCCTTTTTTAAATATTAAGAAAATAGCACTCCCATTTTTTAAATACAAATTTACAGTGATAGAAAGTGAGAAAAAAAACCTCAATGCAAATAAATGAAAAACCAACAATTTCATTTCTTTAATTCAAATATTTGTTAATTTACTACTGAATATAGTAATCCAGAATATGCAGAATGAAGTAAAATTACCAGAATAACTGCCAGAATATTATAATAGTAGTGTGATAAAATTTTTAAAATGCGGTGATTTTATCATGATACCTTAGAACTTGGCATAAGAATGATTTATTCGGTAAAATTTACTTTTCAGTTTCGTGTGTTTTGCTAAACGTGTGGTAATAAGACCTATAATTTTGAAAACTAGAATTTCCAGTAAACTGTTGCCATATGAACGGAAAATTATGAAATAAATGGTTTAAATATGGCATATTTTGGAACAAAATAAAATGAGCAAACACTAAATTGTGACTGTTATTAAACAAAATTATGATTGTTTTTTTACCAGAAATGTTATTAATATATACTGCGGTAAATTTAGAAGAATTTTTTTTCCGTATATATAAGTTTGTTGCAGATAAAATCTACACATTTTTTAATTATATATTTTAATCTCCCTTTTGTACCGGGTAGATTTTATTCACAGAATTGTGAAGATTTAATTTAATTAAACTTCCATAATAAAGAAAATGGGACGTTTATTTCTTTTTTAGGTAGCTGATGAACTAATTAAGTAGTGAATTAAGAGGGTAATTCAATTATATGGTTTAACGGTTCCGTTTAATGTAGTAGATTGAGGAATGAGATCTTATTATCATTTTATCATGTCTCCCAATTTGTAAGGATATTCCCATTTTCGCATCTTGTGTAAAAATCTAAAAAAAAATTTTTTTTTTTCATCTCGACATTACATGATTTTTTCAATAATATCACTATGTTTGTCCCATTAATAATAAATATCATACTTAAGTTTCGCTTTATTAAACCTATCTCAATTAGTAAAAAGTGGAATTAATTTAAGAGATTTTATACATATTATTACTTACGCATAATAAATGTAGAAGATTTATAAAAAAAAAATACTTGCTTAAATGTTTTCATATATTGTGTGCTAAAAATTCCTATAAAAATGTTATTTTCTAAAATAATACAAAACCATATATTTTTAAGTAAAATAACTCTTTCACTTTTAAGCTTAAGGGTGTATAAGTTCTCTTTTAATTATAATTTCTAAGCTTCGTTTGATAACAAGCGAAAAAAAATACACAAATACTTATAGAACTCATAAGCTTGACAATTGTTTAAATAATATTTTAAAATTCAAATTATTTATTCTTTTAAAATCGTAATCAAATTATGCTGCCATGTTTCAATTTAGAAAAATGCTTAAAATGACATAGTTCATTGCTCTCACCCACTCAGAAAATATTTAGAGCAATTTTTCAGTTGTTATTTCCACGGTTTTGCTTGCACACTGAGAAAAAAAAATATAGTCAAAATTATCAGAATATGGTACAACAGTTTTGGTGTTTTTGTCGAAGTGCTTTGGTAATGATTTTGGAAAAATTAACTAAAAACTATAGCTGTATAATATTTGACTAAATTGGAATATGTGCTAAAATTTGACAATTGTATCACGATACCTTGTCATAAATGTATTTAATTGATCAAATGTGCTTATCGCTTTTGTATTTTTTATGAAATACTTGGTAAAGAGAACACTGATTTTGAAAACAATAACTTACTGTAAATCATTATCATGTAAACGGAAAGATTACCAAATGAATGATTTAAGTATTGTATATTTTAGTCAGATTAACCAAAATTATGTTTTTATTTTTACCAGAAATGCCACTACCATACAGTACGGTAATATTACCTGAATATTTTACTCAATGTACTTGTGTCATCTACTAGCAATAATAATATGATACAAGAAATGGAAGCAAACTAAATGATTTGAAACTAGGAAATAATTAAGTAAATTAGGAAATTTTCAGTGATATAGCGTACAATGTCGTGCTTATGTTTGATTCGTTGAAAACGTTTTAACATTTTATTCGTTAAAGCACGTTTTAATTTATATCAAAAATATTAATAAAAGATGAAACACAAATATGAAAAAAAGTCCTTAATCTCGTTTATTTATATGGTAAATTTGAATTTTTAAACTTTTATAAATAAATCCATTTCAACTCATTCTTTAAGGTTTTGCATTTTTATTTACAATAAATTTCTTTGTTTCTTAAGATTTTGCTTTTAACAAGTGTAACTTAAGTTTGAACAACTGAATCAAACCAGATATAATGTTTCCAAAGAAAGGCATCCCTACGTTTTTACATAGAATTGAAAGTTTTTAATCAACGTATTTTAGATCCGTGTATTTGTTTTAGCATATTTTTTGGAAAGGTATTTGTCTGCTTTTTTAATATTAAGTACGAGAGTATCCAAATTAAATAAAAACGTTGGATAGAAAAATCAGTTTTAAAAACTCTCGAGAGCATTTATCTAAAATTCGTATAAATTTGGGGTAGTATTTAGGACAAAAGGGTTATATAATAAATAAGCAATTAAGGGTAAAGTTTAGAAATACTTTACATCAAAATTATGTCAAAAAGTATTATTGCAAGCTTACGATCAACAAGTAAAATTGTCGTTGAGTTGCATGCTTTTATCTATATATTTATTTATCTTACGTTGCACTAAAAATGCGAGTATTTCTGTATCTAAGCCGAAAAACATTATCATCCATAATTATCCATTTTGTTAAGTTGTCTTAAGTAACAGTATATGTGTTGAATAATTAGATTTATTGTCTTAGATCATCTTAAGTTATAGTTTATGTAGTGTAAAATAGTTAGAAATGCGTTAAGTATATTTTTTTATTGTTTTTTAAACATAAACGCTGGTAGGTGCTACATACTATCATACCAATTTTATTGCTTGCCTTTTTTGAGCAATAGTACATATACTCACATAATACTCAAATTCCGGCTCGAGAGGTGCGTGAGGAAGTTGTACAGCATCCAATGGGCGTTGAGATGAGTTTTCTGTCCTATCTTACGACAGAAATAATTTTAATACTTTTATTGTCTGATATGCTGAAATCTCTAACTCGTTGCGATCGTTTGAGCGATTCAATGGCTGCAGGACAGATTGTAAATTATTACTGCAATTCAATACAGGGGGACAATATCACTGAAATCTCTTGAAAATAACTAAAATAGAAAAATTGATCTTCCTCACAGGCAACAGCTAGTAATAGATTAATTTTATTTAATAAGTAAGTTCTCTAATTATAAGTAAATAAGTTAATAAGTAAGTTCTTCTAAATTAATACATTGATTAAGTGGAGATTAGTGTTATTGATTTGTGTTGATTAAGTGCCAGAAAATTCGATGAATCGGAATGAAAGATGAAAAAGTAACACATTAATATCTATTTTTTCTCTGAATTTTCAAAAGCACCATTACGATGTCTTAATTAAGAAAAGTAAGAAATAATGATACTTAAGTTTAGGCATTAATAAATATGTTAAATTACCGAAGTTATTTAAAAAATAATAAAATAATGGTTAAATATATAGATAATTAAAATGAAGAAATATTTGCTAGTTAATATATTTATATTATCAAATCAGGAATCTCCAAACAATTACACATATATATATTAAATGTCAACATTATATTAGTTTTTTTTTTCTGGTAAATGAAATATATTACTTAATATTACTTAATAAATAAATTACTTACTATAAGTTTACTTAGAATAAGTAAATTATTTAATGTAAGTTTTCTGAAAAAAGAAAAAATCATGTATCAAATAAAATTTAATTAAAGTAATTATTTCTTATTAATAAACAGGCAACTTCAACTGACAAGCAATTTTAATAAATAATTGTTATAATACTTACAAAATCATTTTTCAAATAACCAACTTTTTTAAGAATAAATAAAACAATTTAAATTTTTAAAGTGGAAATGTAATAATTTATGAGCGAATAAAATTATAAATTAATTTTCTGGAGTAAATGAGGGAAATTAGTAATAATATTAATGATACACAAATTACTCCCAGAAAAATGCATAGTTCTTTTTTGTTACTGTTGATTCTCAAAATAATTTACTGACAACATTTTGTCATTAGCTTATTAGAATCAAAGATTTAATTTACTATGCGGGCGCATGAAATTTTAATTACTAATGACTACTTAACGGTGTTAAAAGAGTTATTTTAATCTTCTTGGAAAGGAGCTCGATTAAAGCAAAAACAAACAAAAGGGAATTCTGAAATTAAAAACGAAGAAAAAGATAGCGAAATATTTAGCTTCTTAATGAGCTCTAAGAATGTAAAGTAATAAAGAATAAGGGTTATTCTTTACAGCTTGCAAAAGTACTTTAATGCTAAGCCAATCAGATTTTCTGTTTACTAGCGTCAATGTTGCTATAGCAACGGGAAAACAGTAGTATACATCCTTTTCTCAGTTTTGGGTCGAGAAAACAAAATGTGTAAAAATAAACATTTTTCCATTACCTGTAACCGAGAATGACCTTCCACATCCGTCACCAAAACATATTATTTATTTATGCGAGTGAATATTTGCACTTAATAAAGAGTTTTAAGAAAAGGAATATTAATCAATTTCTAATACTCTATTTACAGCCTTTCAGCAATCATGTTCTTTAGTCTGAATTTGAACTAAAGAAGATGCGTTTAAAAAAGAAAAAGTATTGTGCTTGTGTGTTATTAAGTAAGGCTTTAAAAAATAAATTATGTTTTGGCTAAATATTTTTGAAAATGAAAAAAGTATATTTTCAATTTAATCCAGATGGTACTCAGTAGTAATATATTTTTGAATTTTGTTGTTTAATGATTTTTTAAGGACATTTCTCTTTCGATTATAATTTATAGGTTGTTGGATTTTAAAATTTATACTGCTTTGCACAGTACAAGATTAATTAAATCCGTTTGTTATCGAAACAAAAATTATTATGTAATGTTTTTTTAATATAGTTAAATGAATAAATTTGCATTTATTTTGTATTCGAAATAACTTTTTTCTGATGTGTAAAATCTAATGAATAAGTGTAAATGAAAGAGTTTCTTTTTTTTAAGCAAACTTTCGAAACTCGCACCCTAAAGATTTATAAAGACTACTGAACCAATTAATTTTTTCATTTGTGAATTTTGGGCTCGAAATTGTGAGCTTAGATTCAAAGAATAATCATGCCGGATGTCTAGAAATTACTTTAAATTGAGCCATTATTTTATGCTTAAAATTGCTTGCTCGTTCTACACTGTAAAGAAAGGTTTATCAAAATTGAACAAAAATGTGTCAAAATAGCTTCGAAACAATTATATCCGAATCTGAAAACCCCATGTATTCTAAATTGAAACTGCGTGTAATAATTTTTAAGTAGCATATACTCAGATTAATTTCCAATTTAGGTGGTACAAAGAGTTACAATTTGGAAAATATGGTCCTAATAGATAGACAGGAGATCCGTAATTTTAATTTAATTTTTTCTTATCTCGCTATAACTTGAAAACTTTTAAGCGAATGGAGTCATGATGTGTCGTTGCAGTAGACCTTATACAAAACATCCCGTAGCTCCTTTGGTCCAGTCAACTCACATACATTTCTCCCTCCTCATTTATTTTCATACAATGCATTTTGCCCAAAATGAGTATGTACTGTTTTAGTTTCGAATACATGGGGTTTTCAAATTTGACTGTATTTATTTCAGAGTTAATTTGATACATTTTAGCACAATTTTGAGAAACCTTTTTTCCCAGTATAGACTAACTTTAATATATGAACCATTACTATTTTTTGAACTATCCTGAAAATACCTCACAATGAAGTGGTTTTTGTGCTGCTTAGATTAAAAAAACTGTAGTTTTCATGAAATTTTGAATAAGCATTTGAGTTTTTTAAACCTGTCAAGTCCTATTAAAATAATGAGATTTATTTAAAGTTCAAAATTAAGACATGGGTTTATGAAAAGTCTATTTCATGGATGAATGATACCCACTGATTTATTGTAACTATAAATCGATTATTTTTGGCTTAAAATTAACTAATTGAATATTTTAATTAAGCATCTCTATTTTTACTTCAAATATCAGGGAATTAATATTCAAAGATAAAAATACTGCTAGTATTTTATTCAAAATATATGCTTTTGAATTGGACTATTTAAACCGTCAAACCATTGAAAGAAATTGTACTTTAAATTCTCCTTTCAAATGACTCAATTCGCTCTACATTTTAATCATTATTGAAACATTTCTGGTTTTTTTTTTCATGTGTTAGAAAATAATATCTTTTTAAGATAACAATTTATAAATGTTTTAAAAATTAAATATAAGATATATTGACTACTGGAACTGTTTCAGAAACATTTCTGAGACTTCATACTACTTACAATAAGTTTTCTTTACTTTATAGACTGTTAACTTGTATGGTTACAGAGGAAAATTTTGCTTATTAATAACAGTGTTTATGTTTTAAATATAAATCTTTAATTTTAAGTGTAAAAAAATGTTTTTTTGTAGAATAGTAATCTGCTTCCTTTCAACACTAAATTTTTTCTACATATCATTTCGAAAGTGCAATACTATAAATTATAAGGTTTGCCAATTAAATTTACAAATTCTATAATGTAACACTATCTGCAATAAGCGAAATTTTATAAGCGTGATTTATATTTTGCATTCATATTATAACTCTTAAAACTATTTAAAATCTTTAGTGTTGAACTTTTACTTTTTAGACATCTTCCGTTTACTAGCCCACAATTTTGATAAAAATAAATTTAAAAAACTATTTGTGTAACTGTAATCTAAGCGGAGAAACAAAATCCAATCAAATTACGAAACTGTATAATAGTGACGTTTCCGGCAAAAAACCGCAATTCTTTTAAATAAAACCAAAATATGCCATTCACTTGGTAATTTTTGGTGCTCATATGGTAGCAGTTTACAAGAAACTCTGGATTTAAAAATTATAGTTCTTACTACCACACATTTAGTAAAAAATACAAAACTGAAAAACAAATTTAACCAAATAAAGGGTTTTTGGGTAATGCTCTAAGTATATATATTTTATTAGTAAAATAAGTAAACTATATTTTACTGAAATCATTACCAAAGCCATTAGTAAAAATTAATTATATTAACTTTAATTAATTATATTAACTATAAAAGTGTTTATAAATGCTAGCTGTTTAGTTTAGCATAAATATTTTCTTGCAGAATACAACGTGAAAATAAAAAGAGAATAATAGGAAACAATTCATTAAACAAAAAAATGCTGAAGGTAAAAAATTAAAAGTCATTCAGTAAGCAAAAATGTAATTCGTTCTTTATTATTATATTATTTCTTTAACCTCTAAGTTAAAATTTTTACATATAAAAAACTAACCTTGAATTTTAGATATAATAAAGCTATGTATTAGAATCACCAGTTCTATTTTCGTAAAATATTCATTTGTGGATTGATACTACCTAGAATTGTTAGAATGTATAAAATAAAAGTTGTTTTTCAAATTTTCGCAATCTATTTTATAAAATTTTTTACATACAAATCAAATGATTTTCCCCAACTTTATGTTTAAATATTAAAAAGAAACCCTATTCTTATAAAGTACCATGGAACTACAAAATTTAATAAGCATATATTACAGTGTAAAGTTACATTTCTACTTTCAAGTGCAAATTAAATTTCATCTTTGAAGATACATTATTTTTTTCCCCAAGCCCCGACACCCTTTTACACCAATCAATCGCTCCAGTCTGTCGTCTTCATCAACCATAGAATTTACGTCTTTTTGACTTAATTGCGGAAAGATGTCAAAAAAGTGATGAAAATCTGCATTAAAAATGTATAAAATCATTCCTCTATTCGTGCTATGAATAATTGAAAACTTTCGAACGCTCCTAATCCAGTATTCTCGTATCTGAGCTGAAACGTTGATGAAATCGCCGGAAAGTATGTAAAAGCACAAAAGCTTCGAATCGGGAAAGCGAGAAAGAAAATATTGAGGTACTGAATAATGTTAGTAAGGGATAAGACGTGATGTTAGATGGAATATGGTACTGCACGTACCACATTCAAAGCAAGTTCGCTAGAGTCTTTGTTCTGTGTACTTTAAATAATGAAGCTCATGATTAACTCTAGGAGTTTTTCTTTTTTTTCCTTCACGAGAGTGACTGGATGTTTTTCATTCTGTTTCACTTGCTTAAATTTAAAATGTAAAAAAAATTAATTTTGGGGGAAAATAATAAATCATATTATAAAAATTTAAATAACACGTTTGGTACTTTTATGTGATTGTCTCTGAACATAGTATTTTAACTTGAAGCTGTTTTCGATGCATAAAATTACACTTTAAAATTGTGTTTGTAATAAAATAAAAAAAAAACAATAAAAAGATAACAATTTGTATATCGAAAAAATCTATGAAGGTTATTTGATATATTTTGTAGAATTAATAAGTTGTGCATACATATATTGAATGGATGATTTCATTGTGAAGAATTTCTGATAGAATTTTATAAAAAATTTGAAGAAAGAATAATATTTAAAATACGAAAATTAAGTTTTTCTTGCAAAAAATGTTTCTTTTAGCATATTTTAAGGACACCGTGGACGTTAAAAGTGCCAAAAATTTTCAAAAAATTCGAGTTTGAGATTTTATTAAAAATGAAACTTGTGCATCATTACCTTTGAAATAAAAAAAATTACGCAAATGCGATCATTTTAGGGGAAGTTATCGGTAATTTTAGAAATCGAAACAAAAATTTGCAGACAACTGCCACATCAACAGAAAGCGAAACTAACGTGTTAGTGATAATAAACTTTCAAACTCTGGCATATTGTTCGTTTATGTTTTATTTTGTCTGAGCGATTATAAGAACTAACTGTGACTGTCTTAACTTTCCTTTTTAGCATTTGTTTGACTTTTATAAAATTTAGACCTGCAAAAATAATAAATGAATTCTTTCAGAATTTTTATAAGGACGATTCCATTTAAATAAAGCAAAACTGTTTAGTATCTCTATGAAATAACGTTTGTGCTTCATTTCATAGCTTATCACTTTATTTTTAAAGCAAGCAATATTTAGCCTGAAATATTTGAAATACATTCGCTTAAAATTTGTCTTGTTTCATATCTCAATCGTCATGTATTAGATAGGTTTATGAAATAATATGTACAGCATAATTGTCGTCTTACAACAAACATTGCCATCGAGTAAATATGATTTCACTTGTACCGTATAATACCTAATTACTGCTTTAAAAGATCATTTAAACATTTTAAGTTATTGTATTTTTTATTTTTATGCGATTAAATAAACTTCAAAAATAAATATATATGTAAATAGTTCTTCTATTAAAATAGTTGAAGTAATAAAATAATAAAAATAGTTAACAGCAACGCGTATGAAGTTTTTTTTTAAGATTTTTTTTTTTCAAAAGAGAAAATTTGCTACAAGATTTCGTTGAAAATTGCAGCATAATTATTTTTTTTTCTGAAAACAGATAAACTTAGATTTAATGAATCTCTTTTTTCGTCCTATATAAAAGTATCAAACTGAGAGATTATGAAAAATAAATGTTTCAGGCTTATAAATCAGTCAATATATAATAATGGATAAACAACTTCATATTAAGTTCTGAAAAGAAATATTCATTGCATAGGTAGACTAATCAAACTATCAAGTAACTAAACAGGATTCCTAATTTTATATGTAATATTTTTTATGTATGCTTACATCAAATATTTTAAAATTATTTTGTTTGTTATTATTAACCCATAATAATAATTAAGAACACACAGCTACATTTATTATTTTAAAATTAGAACTATTTTTAGATATCGAACTATTTCTATAATAGAACATTTAAAACAAATGGTCTCTACTTAAATACATTGCAGAGAATTCAATTTTCTGCAATGGATACTTTCCAATTGGACGAGGCTCACAAATGTTTTTCCCTAAAAAACACGAAAAAATTTTGAAGATTCGCATGTTCTGCATCTTTGTTTAAGCGTCTGTGTCTGATGTAATAAAGTGTGTGTCCTTAAGCAATTATTATTATTAAAAAATAGCATTAATAATTATTATTATAAATTATAGAAAACTCAGTAAACGAAAGATTAGGCATAATAAATAGAATACTTATTAAGTATAAGAAAACTATAAGTATTAAGCAAATTAATTCTAAATTATATAAGCCTGACGTGCAAATTACAAAGAGAACTTTTATTTTTAGAGACCCAACCAACAGGGACCGCGATTTGTAATCCTTAATTCTATGTGCTCAAACTACAGGTATCCACTTCATTACACATTGTAGAGAATGCTGACAACAAATTGAAAGAGAACACACAATTGAAGATTTCTTTTTTAAACCAAACCACAACCTGTTTTGAGACGATTTCAGGATGTACACTTAAGAAGTTTACTTTCTTTTCATCCCTCCTCTTTTAAATCACTTTCTCCTATTGAAATAAATTTCAATAGTATTAGGTTATAAGGATTTCTGATTACAAATAGACTATTATGAAATGTGTATTTATTGCTGATATGTATAATAGGACCAGTAGAAAACACAAGCATAGAAGGAAACTACATTTTTTATTATCAAAATTTTTCCTTTTAGCTTGTCCAACCAAAACTTCGAAAACCAGCAATGGCTGGTCGATTCGAATTCCACGTCGCACCAACCACAGTGCTAACGTAAAATATCCTCAGTGGTAGATGGATCATTCGCTTACCACTAGGCTAACCGTGGGAGGGCTTCGTGATTTTCCTCTCTGTGTAATGCTGGTTGGTTCCATCAAAAAGTCCTCCATGAAAGTAAATTTCTCCCTATATTTGATCCAGAAGTCCCATTATCTTCTAGATTGTGTTCACAATTTAGTAGTCGTAACATTTGTAGTCATAAACCTAAGATTAGGACGGCTGTTCAACGACGGTTATAAAATAAAATTAAATAATCAGAGATTTATTTGCTGTACACGATAACAGATATTTATTGTAAAAAAAAATGTTATGAATTTTTTTTGAATAAATTTCTTATGCTACAACAATAGTCGATTTTGATATGTTAAAATTCTCTTTGTCTCTTTTAGCAACATTATAATTAGATTCTATCTTTTTCGTGATCCATCATAATAAAATCTGAAATCTCTTTTGCTTAATCTCATTTTCTTTTTTGTTTCCTTAGATTATCCATGAAAAATTCAGGTAATGATTAAAACGTCGCAAATGTCTCTCGGACCATTAATCAATAATTTGGTATTTAATAAGAAAAATTTCAAGTGGAGAATAAAATATAGTTCTTCAATATCCAAGTCCTCAAGAGTAATTATTTCTTAAATCTAAATTGGCTACGTTAAACGATTTATAATTGACACGAAGCTAAATTTAAAAGAATAAATATTTTAAAACTATATTTTCGAAAATATTTTTTTCGATACTTTAAATCATTATTTTCGAAACAAGAAAAAAAATAATAAATTTTCGACTAGTAATATGACTTAATAAAGATTATAATTAAGACTTAATGAAAATTTGTCAAAAAATCAATGATTTGATGAAGAAAAATTAAGACTGTGGGGATTTGGCCCATATCACTACAGAATTTTTGAAGTCGAAACACTGCCAAAATACTGCAGTTTGTAAACTGCAGTTATTTTGTACTAGTACCAAATTTAAAATTTTTACTGCTAATATATAAAATGTTTGTATTTAGTGGTGACATCTATCGTGAGCGATAGAAAATATTATAGTTTTTGTTAAAAAAATTTCGATTTGAAGAAAAGATTTTGACAGAAATTTTTTTTTGATCTTAATCTATTCTGAATTTAAATATCTGATTAGGAAGTATAGTACTCGTGAAAGTTTTTGTTATGAACTAGTCGCCACATTGTATCCTGGGATTCTAACTCACTTCCAGTCTGATGTGAGATTGACCGATTAGTCCTCTCGGTTACAGCCCTGTGTCAAGACGGCTGCAGAGAACTAAATAGCTTCACGAGTTAGATCTTGTTGGCAAGGATAAAGTTTTTGTTCGCTAAATCAAATAAGGTGAAAACACAGTTAATAAATTTTTTCAGAGTTAACAGTTTAAAAAGCATCATTTTATGGTTATCCAATTGTTTTGATTGCATACGGTAAAATATCAGTTAAATGAATTGTTACTTACGAGTGTTTTTATGAAAAATTACTAATATATTAGATATGAGTTCCACCCCACCCCCAAAGTTTTGTTATTTTTCTTTTAAATTTAATTTTTAAAAGCAAGGAGCTCTAATAGAATTTTTAAAGTAAGCAGTTTTGTAAATATTATGCTCATTTAGGTTCAATTGAAAGTACTATGAGTTATTTTTTTTTTCAAACAAAATTATTTGTTTAATTTAAAAAGCTTTATTTTCAAGCAATTAAAAAAAGTATATTGTTTTAAATTGCCTAAATTTATTTCAGACAAAGTTCTGAAACAAATAATGAAAATAAATAGTGAAATTAATAAATTTTTGAAGAGGTTTGAAGCTAAAAAATTTGGATTAAATATCCCTTTCCAAATTCAATTTTGCAAACTCTTTTGATATAAATTTGTTTAAAATCCAAACTAAATATTTGTTTTGATTAGAAAAATTAAGTACATTTTTTGTTCTGCAATAATCCTAGCTTAGTATGAATTCGAATAAGAAAATTAACTAATTAACATTAACTACTTGACTTTACTTTAATATTGTTTCCACCATAATCTTTGCGCAAACATAGTTTTCTTAAGTCAAAAAGAAATCAATAATAAAAGTTAATAAAACTAAATTTTTAATAAAATTACTAGAATACAGAAATATGTAAATACCTAATTTTAGGCATATTTGAAACTAATTAAATTTTGTCAAAATCTTACTTAAAAGTTTTTGACGTTTCCGAATTATAAATAATTACAATTAAATCAAGCATGTATTTTATAAATTTTAACTTTTATGAACACAGATAGTGTACGTTATTTCCGTTATCAATATATGTTTAGAATTTTTACGTAATTATATGAAATTAATATATAATAAAAAAAATTTAAAAAAAGGAAAGAAAAGAAAAAGAAACATTTTAAGAAGTTGATATACCTACCAGGAAAGCAAGATCGAAGACATCAAACTCTTTCAATTTTGCAACAATACAAAGTAACTGCAGTTTTTTTGCAGATTCATCAGAAAGTATACTTCTGAAACAATGACTGCACAATCACTTCAAATTTACTGCAGAATAATCACGGATTTAAAGTTTCAGTTTTTTTCTGAATTTATGATTTTAAAGTGACCTCACTTAAACTACAGTAATTTCGTAGACAATAGCTTTACATTAGCTACAAAATAACTGCCGTGTTTTTACAGTTAAGATTGAACTACAGAAAATCTGCAGTTAACTCTAGAAAAACTTCAAAATTACTTCAGTTCTGCAGAAAAAAAGCAGTTTATTTTTATCTGGGTTATGAAAGATCAATCCCCAATTCAGTACCCCAGCGGTATAATTTGTTATGAGAAAGTGGAGGACTTTGTGACCCAACAGATTCTGCATGCAACAGTTGCCATTTACTACACGTGGAGTCTTTGGCCGACGGGCATCGAACCCGCGACCTCTTGGATATGAGGACTGTGTCCTACTAACTTGGCTATCCGGCCTCTCTTATCCCTTAAAAGAATACATTTTATTTTAGATAAGTAATGTTTGAAATCAACGGGGAAATGGGGGTAGTTAATGAAAAAAAAAACATAAGATTTGTTTTTTACATAATCAGCAAAAAACATATTGATGTGTTTTAACATCTTAATGCTGCGATTCTCAACCTGTGGGGCGTGCCCCCCTAGGGGGGGCGAGCACACTAGAGGGGATTCGCGAGAATATCCAAGAGAAAATGTTATTTAAAAAAATTGACTAACTGGATGAAAGGAAAGCGCACCTACACATAGAAAACGAAATACTTTTCGGCATATTTAATAACTTATTAAAGTGAAGCAACTTATTAAATCAAAACTTAAGGTGGGGAGCCAAAGGTGGCTTTGCTTTGAGGATTTTTCCTAATTTTCTGGTTAAGTCTGTGTGGCTGAAATTTTTTTTGCAACATCTTACACCTATCTCTAATATATATCACGTTTACATTTAATTTTAAAATAAAATATAATTTATTTCATAGTACAATTTCGAAATTGTAGCTTCTGCGCCTAAGGTTTCTCACAGGTTCCAAAGGTGAGACATATATTGAAATCACTTTTTCACTTACTCAAATTAACTTCAGAAAAAACACTTGGACTGTCTTTTAAAAAGGCACTTTAAGTGTCTTGACGGTAGGAACAAGTTTCCCGACATTTAAAAAGATGTTTGTTTTTAGAGTGTATAATTTGTTTATTGATTTTACATTGATAGTTCTTGTGTGAACTCACTAGCGATTGTTTTGAGTTAACTCATTAGAATTAATCAAGAATAACTGAGTTAATTTTTTCAAAAGGATTAACTAACAAGCATGAGTTAAATAACCACATACATACAAGAGTTAACTAACCTAACTCATAACTAGTATAAAAATACCCATATTTATAAGAAAATACCAAAATCTACCATAAGACACTCATAACTACCACAAAAAAAATACCTGAAAAATTACTTTAAAATGAAAGCAAGAAGAAAAACTTGAAAAAAAAGCATCGCTAACTCTACTAAAGGGCAGCGAACGTCAAAATATTATAAAAATTTAAAAAATACCAAAGTTCCACATTTGCTTAAAATGAAATAAATCGTTTGGTATTCAATTAAATAATTCCTTTTTAAGAAATAATATGCTACGTAATGATTTATAATTAACTCTTTTACAGATTTCACGTTTTTTTCCGCAGGTGGCCAAAGGTGTCACCGATATCGGGCCACCTTGGGAACATGCATATGGTCACCATATGCATGACTTATAACCATTAATCTGATAGATTAATTCGAATTAAAGTAATGTGGTTAAGGAAAAAGAAATAAACTTTCAGAAAACATATTGCTCAAAGTTCTAAGAATTTAAACACACATAAATTACATATTCTCTACAACCGGAAATTAGAGCGACAACTGCAAAAAATTAAATCACTTCATACAATGGAGGCCATTCGAGGAAATATCCTCCAATTCAGCCTCGTGCACCTCAGATACAAGATTCACAATGCAGCAGGGACATCTTATGATTCAAAATATATTTAATTTTACTTTTGGGGATGGGCTACGTTAGGAGCACTGGCCGCCTTTGACTTAAACACCTTACTTAATCAAAGCGTACTAAATTTTAAATATATATATATATATATCTTTTGGTGACTTCCTCGGGCCTGTCTTGCAGAGCAAAGTTTTTTGAGGTGAGGCTTAATATTAGAAATAGCCACTTTCAGTTCTGTTTCTATATTTAGCCATGATCTATATTTTGTCTTCAAACAAGCCACAGCACAAAATCCAGTTTCACGAAGGTAGGATGGTGGAAATGGTAATAGAATGCGAAATGCCCTTGTTTTTAGTACAGAAAAATCATCCTCCAGCCCAAAATTCAAATAGTGATTTATTACTAAATTGTATTTTGGTTTCGCCACTTGTCGTGAAGTCTATGAATTTTTCTTCCTCATCAATTGAGAGTCCTTCGGGAGTCGAAATGGATTTCTAACCCACTCGTTACTTGCTATCAGTTTGTCGTCATCAGGAAAATACTTTTTAAAGTTCTTGGACAACATGACTAAATGATTTTCAATGGTTACAAAAACAGCTTTTACGTATTATTCTTCAGCCTTATAAGTTTTAGTACAATTATCCACAGTTGCAAACATTGTTAAGTTTATTTGCTTTAAAGTTCTGCCCCACAATTAATTTTCCACAAAAAGCATTAACTTTATCACTCGAATCCAACATATGCGTATTTGCTCCTTGGAGTTAAAGATTCAAGTTATTTAATTTCTGGAATATGATGACCAAGTAGCTCAATTTCATCACAAATAAGCAATAGTGAAAATTCTCGGTTTCCGGTCTGTTATCTTCATCTAAGAAAATGGCGATTTCTTCTCCTCATTTATAAACACGTTGCCAAAATTTCTCACGTGATAAACATCTTGCCTCGCATTTAAATAGTAACTCTGAGTGTACTGAACCCATGTCATTACAAAGTGCGGAAAAGATTCTCGACCTCAAGATTCTCATTTTTATATAATTTGCAACGGTTACAACCGTAGTTAACACAATATTTTAACCAGGTCGCATTTCTTTCGAAGCCACAGCTTCTCTGTGAATTATGCAGTGGGTCCAGACGCATTGAGGCGATTTTTGTTCTACAAGTGCTTGTATACTTTCGAATTTTCCGGATATAGAACGAGCACCATCGGTGCATATTCCGATGTAATTTTTGCATTCTATGTTCGCCTCATTCGTAAAATAATTCAAAAATAGTAAATAATGCGAGCGCTTTTGTTTTGAGTTCTATTGATTTGCAGAAAATTAGTTCTACTACTGACATATTATCACAAAATCAAACATAGGCAATTAAATGAGCATCTTTATTAATATCTGTTACCTCATCAAGGTGTATTGAAAACATTTTGCCACGCAACATCGAGAAAAGTTGACACTATATATTTTCAACTGTATCACTAATTCGACGATCAACAGTATCATTTGAAAGAGGTATGGACTTTAATTGGTTTGAAAAATTAACTCCAAACATAGTTTCTACAATCTCAATTACTGCTGGCTTTTACTTTACTTTTGTTTTGGCAGTTAGTTAAAAATAATTTAAAGACAGAATTCAAAATACTCAATTTGCATTATTGTTGTATACATTTTACTGTCAGCAGGGGGAGCGATGAAAATTATGATTGATAAATGGGCAGCGAATACTGAAATGTTGAGAAACGCTGTCATAATGAATAGGCAACTCTTGAGTTCTACAAATGTACTTTGTACAATAAAATAATACTTCTAACTTACTTTTTTATGTAAATAATAGTTTTTAAACATAATTACTTTCGATACAAATAATCGTAACTCGTAACACTCGATGAAATGAAAGTGGACCCAGCAAACACCCTGCCAACAATGAAAATTATCACAGATAAACAGTCGAAAATTCTAGTTGCTTTCGTAAACGATAAAATAGTTATGGCAAAATATAAGAAAAACTCAATAGGAAGTTTGCTAAATAAAAAAATATGAGGATCTTCATCGCTAAGCATTTTACGGATAAATGATCTTCAAGTGATATAAACTTAAAATTTTAAAGAAATTACGTTTTGAGGAAATTATTTGTATCTAAAAATATTATTATTCGACATAAAACTTTCATAATTCAGTTAAAATTTCTGTATTTTTAAGTTCAGCATTTAATTCCCTTCCACATTTCAATTGAGATAAAAACACATATGTTTACCAACCATTTTAAAGTAACTAATTGATATATTTATATTTCATAATTAAATAACGATGTCTGTAATTTAATCTCAGCATTCAATTCCCTTCCGCATTTCAATTGAGATAAACGTATGCTCATTGCCCATTTTAAAAGCAACTAATTGCTATAATTATTAAAAAATCGAAACTTTTTAGATTTTTGATTTAAGACCCTCTTCAATATTTCAACTAATAATTCAAAAAGATTTTCCATCTGTACTGAATAAAATCTATGCTTAACAATCTTTAACTAACTAACTAACTCCCTGGCATTGGCATTACATTCCATGTTGGACCATGGCCTCACTAACAATTTTTCTCCAAAGTCGCCTGTATCTAGTCGCCCAGTTTCGGACTTATAGAGTCTTCAGGTCTTTTTCCACCTCGTCTAACCATCTCTTGGCCGACCTTCCTATTTTCCTTTGGCCCTGGCACTGCCCCGTGAATATTTTCTTAGTGCCTCTGTTTTTCTCCATTCTCTCAAGGTGTCCTAGCCATTGAATTCTCTTTGCTTTTGCATAATTGATTATATCTTTTCCTTTAAACAGTCTTGCAATTTCAAAATTGTAAAGCCTTCTCCACAGGTCACCCTCTTTGACAGGTCCAGAAGTAGTTCTAAGAATTTTTCTATCCCAGGTAAAACATTCTTTAATAAGATTTGTAAATATCAAAATTCTCAGAGATGTTTTATTTTGTGATATTTTAAATGTTACTAAAAAATAATTGGCTTGGAGAAATAGTGAATTCTCACTCATGCACTGGGGTGCATGCATAAGTGAAAGAGACGCATAAGTGAAATACTTCTAAAGCGCAATGTAAATTGCAGTGACAATATGAATAAATATGTTTCTAAAGATTAAATGTTATACTGTTTTGGTATTTACCATAATTATACATAATACCAAATAAAAAATGCAACATACCTGAAGATAATTTATTTTCTTACAAAATAATCCTTAATACATGTTTGTATTTGATTATTACAGAATTACGTACAGAATTACCGACGTATTACAGAAACAGTTTTTTCCAGTTCATATAAATGGGTAAAGGGAGTTTCTGAAGCAGAATTAATTTGTAAATAGTCACGAATAGTGTCTAAAGCTTCTAATACTTCTGTGTGATTTGGAGGAACCTAATCCTCCTCGTCAGTATCATCCACCACGGTCTCATCGTCCACAAGTTTAAGTTACATATAAATGAACAGTTCTTCAAAAAACATTTGAGTTTTATAGAAGGGGGTGAAACATCACTTGATAAATTTCTAAAGAAAGTATTTGACGTCATAATATGCTGCACAATTCAATAGGATCTAACAACATATTTCTTCTTATCTGTAACAAGGATAGCTTATATAATTGCTTCAATTTATAATTTAAAACCTATTTATTTTTAAAAAAAGAGAAAGAAATATTTAAAGGATAAAAAAACTAAAATGTTCTACTAAAATATTTGCGCGTAATTGAAAAATTTATTTTTAAAGCGACGCGTAAACGAAGGATGTTTATCATTATTTTCCTACCTAATGTACTACCGATAAAAATCGTCGTATAAATGAAAAAGATGCATAAAAGAGATGGTGCATAAGTGAGAGGTCTCTGTATTTATTTTTTCCATAATTTCGTAATCATAATTATTTTAGTAATAAGAAAAAGCTAAGGAATATCTAAACATTGTTTCGACGATTTCCTTAAAATAATATTTTAAACAACACTCTACACTAAGACAAAAAATATAGTCAAAATTACCAGAATATGATAAAACTTACTGTGTTTCTTGCTCTAATTACTGCAAGAAAATTCCGAATCAAATAATGGTGAAAAAGATCGGCACTCAAAGTGAAAGTCCGTAAGATCTAACAGTAAGATCTATTTTAATCGTAAGATCGATTTTTACTATAAGGTGTTACGGAACAAAAAATCTGATATATCGATATTTCTATATCCAATAATATTTACTGTGAAATCGCTTAATCACTGTAATTAAACCCAAATTATTTTAAAAATTACGGTTAAAAATTTCCCACTAAAAATGGATTTTGCTGTAAAATGGACTTTCCTGTTGTTGCTCGTAGGATACCAGTACTTTTAACCGTAATTTGATCCGGGATATTTTAAAGAGGATATTTTTAATATTTTAAATATTTTTTTAATTTATCTGACTTATAAGTTAAAGCTCAGAAAAATGTCCGTAAAATCTTTTTAGAATTTCTTAAGCAATTTAGCTCACATTTAGAAAAAAAAAATTTTTTTTTAAAACAATTTAGTATATAAAATATTATTATGATTTATTCTCTAGAAAATCTAAAATAAAAAAATGTGTTAAATATCTTGAGTTACTTAGTCCACATAAACCTATATTTTAAAGACATCTTCAGATTATACTTTGAAGTTTTTCTTCAGATTATATTTTGAAGATTTTCTTCAGATTCTATTCTTAAGAATATCGTAAGTTATTTGGCCCACATAAACCTAAATCTTAAGAAAATCTTAAGTTTATATTTTGAAGATTTTCTTCAGATTATTTTCTTAAGATTTTCTTCAGACAATATTCTTAAGAAAATCTTAAGAATAAGTGGGTATTCTTACAATGCGTGATAAAATTTAGTTAATGTGGTAAAATGTAGTAATATTATCATGATAGATCATGGCTTAAAAACCATTATTCGGTTACATTTACTTTTCAGTTTTGTATTTTTTTTATAAAATGTGTGGTAATAAGAATTCTAATTTTTAAAACCTAAATTTCTTGTAAACCGCTTCGATATGGACGAAAATGTTAAAAAATAAATAGTTTAAATACCATATATTTTGGTTTTATAAATCAAAATTACGTTTTTTTCATTTTTTATTTTCTTAAATAAATAAAAAAAATGGAATTTTATTACTTAACAGTACGATAATGTTACCAGAATTATTTTCTCATTATTTTATCATCTGTACTTTCTACTGAATCCAACAATACCATAAATCTTTTGTTTACAGTTATTATTACTAACAGAGTTACAGCTCTATCAGTATCAATTTAGTATCAATATTGAAATTTTTTTTTTTATAAAATATAGACTCAGAAATGCTGCAAATGTATAAATAAAAAAAATTTAAAAAAAAATTAATAAGAATCCGGAAAAAAAAAAGATATAATCTCTTCATCAGTTCACATGACTATATTCGTAAAAAAAATTTTTTTTTCTCCAGATTTTTATTAATTTTAATTATTTCAATTTTTAAATACATATATATATATATATATATATATATATATATATATA
>NC_092214.1:82433187-82444652 GCF_043381705.1 Parasteatoda tepidariorum
AATTTTATTTACTTTATATATATATATATATACGTGTGTGTGTGTGAACGTATATATCATAGAGAAAACCACCCAACACAACTGCTCTCTTTTCTTCAGATAAATAGTTTTCTAAAATAAATTTGATATACTTTATACTTCTAAGTGTACTTTAGCACATTCCACGTGAAATGTTCAGTTATTTTAAAGCTGAGGAATTTCTCTTCGCTTATAAATTCTTTAACTCAGAAGCAAGTTTAAGAATGTAAGTAGAACTCCGAGTGTTTCATTGCATTATATCACCAGCAACATTTAGCAATTTATCATCCATGCAAACGTGCATATTTCTGAAAGCTATGTGATTTAAAAAGAATAATAATGTATCAATGCAATTTTTTCACTTACTAATTTATTTGTGACGATAAGCATACACTGTTAGAAATTTCTCCAAAAAAATGGTTAAATAGCGATTAATTAATTGGTCATTTTACCATATTCGAACCAAACAGTCAAATAGCCATAAATAAAATAATATTCAAAATGTTAACTGTAAGAAAATTATTTTATTAACTATTTTCATTCAATACGATTAGACAACTTTATCGCACCCACTTCAATGAAGCCATTAATTTCCTTGCAGCTGGGTACATAGCATAACGGAGAGGGAAGATCTGTCAATCTCGATAAAACGGGGGTTCGAGTCCCAGCTATGACATTTCTTCCTTCAACACTTTCCCTGCACTCCCCAATGTCTTTCCCTGAACTATTAAATTATGATTCTCGCATTAACGCATAAGTGACAGCTCCACAAAGCTGCTTAACACAAAAGAATCTAGTATTTTACATTGCTCACGATAGATGGCACAATCTAAATAAGCCATATTCCTCGGCTAATTTGACGAGACACAACTCAGCCTAACTCCAATATCCCAGTAAATATCATATTTACGGTTTTGAAACCATGCTACTTGAAAATTGTTGCAAAACCTTACCTGTTAAACATGTTCCTTATAAATTTTACGTTTAATGGTATGGACAGTCTGCTTCTGGTAACTTTACCGTAATTTTAGAAAGAAAATTCCAACAATGTAATTATAATTTGATTGATATATTGATTACTCTAAAGAAATATTTTTTGTTACATTTATGCAAATACATGATATTGCCTAATTCGGAAGTGGGGATTTCAAGAATGAAATTAGTTTTGCTTCTGAATCGACAGACTTTTTTAAATGATATTTTTAGTCTATTTTGCCGAAGTCTATTTTAGTAGTTCATTATTATTAGTTTATTTTTTACAGACAACTTCCAGGGAAGTTGAAACACACCGTCAGCGTTAAAATTGCATAGAAACCCATGACCAGAAATGTCCTAGTACGCTGCTAGGGGTGCTTCACTATTATGACCTATTCAAAAGCGCACTAAAAAACAATTCATGATAAGGGAGCATCTCTAGTAGCGTATGACGACTTTTCTTGGCAAAGAGATTTATTGCAATTTTAATTCACATTTATGCGAATTAAAATTTTAGTTCGTCACAATTATGCGACCCCTTGTTATAAATAAAGTTTTTGTACTTGACATTTTGACAAGAAATATACAAAAAATGTCATTAAATACAAAAGTATCTAAGATGTATTAAAAATTCTCAAGCAATAGAAAATAAAACAAAATTAGTTCTCAAGTGTAATTTTTTTTAAATAAAAACTGATGAACATATATTATGAATATTTTAACAAAAATTTCTTTATGCTTAAAATTAATACATCCGGTTTTGAAATTTCTCAAATTAAAGTTAATGTTATTTTTTCGTTCGTAGTAGCTTTTGCTAACGGTAAATTTTGTAGATTTTTATCTTTAAACTTGCAGTAGCATCACATATTGCAATCTTCTAAACAAATTCCTATCTACATTAGAAGCTTAATACTTTTAAAGTAGAATCTTTCTAAAAAAATTGTGAAACTGTAAGCGTGTAAAAAAGAGGTTAAAAAATGATGTAAGCGATATGCATAATTTGTAGTTAAATGAAGTGTGCTAGGAACAGAAAATATTTCCTTAAAGTATTATTGAAATGCGTGAAAATATAATATTTTTTAAGCTGACGCAACACAGAGTGGCACATTTGATATCCAATTTTTATAATGAAATCCTTAACTTATCGAAGTGCAGAATTTTAATTTTATTTACTTATTTATGTATTTATTTATTTTGTAGAAAAGGATCAGTACAGATTTTTTTAGAATCTGGTACCAACTGAGTATTAGTTACATAAATCTGATACTTTTTTTATACCCCCCCCCCCAGATACGCTTTAATTTTAATTTAAATACTAAATGCATTTCCTGACCAAATTATTAGACGTACTATAAGATCTTAATTATCACTTCATACTACAGTTTTATTGTTTTTACGCGATTGAAACCAGTATGCACTTGTTTACGTTCGTGTATCAATTGGTTGACATTGTAATGCAATACGTTAAAAATAAATACAAATAATATAAAAATTCTCCTGAATAAAAACCCATTACATATATGTTTAAATATAAAAGTATAGCATATAAATTAGTACAAAACATGTAATTATAAAAAAACACTATAGTGCGTCTAATAATTAGGTCTAATTATTATAATTTACTATTATAATACCTGATATAATAAATATTCTATATTTATATAATATATCGTCTAATTTATCCAATCGTCGAATTTATATTATATATCGCCTATTTAACGAGTTGATACACGATCGTAAACAAGGGCAAACCGGTCTCGTCAAAACTATAAAGTTGTATAGTATCACCTGATAATTAAGATTTTACATAGACTCTTATAATGCGTCGAATAATTTGGCCACGGACAGTAGAAGAGGACAGTTATAAAAAAGATAATCACTATTTAAGTTATTATTGTTTATTCTCTTAAAATGCAAGCGTAAAAATAGTTTTTTTTTCCTGATAATGAAATGGTTGTTCATTTGAAACGAATATAAAGTTTAATAATATTAAATTATTATTTACAAACATATAGTTATAAAAACTACATATTAAGCATGTTCTCAATATCATAACTAAAGTTGTACAAATACTAGTTATAAGTACACAGATTCGAGTAGGTTATAATTATCACAAATTGAAATATTCATGGTGATTGAAAAATAATTCAAACGTGACTTGTTATTCCAGAAAAATCTTCTTCCTCTTTTTTTTTTTTTTTTTTTTTTTTTTTTNTTTTTTTTTTTTTTTTGAGCAGCAAGAATTACAATTTTACTTAGAAAAATACTGTTTAGAAATATTATGATTCTTTGAGTAAAAAGTCAGTTTGTGAAATATAGATGAAAAAAATATTTTTGCCATGCTTAGACAAATCATAATAAATAGAAAACATTTTTGTAAGAATAAAACATTCTGTTTTACATCATAAACACTGTTTTGCATGATTTAAGCAAGAAAAATCTTGATTCTTTGAAAAAGAATGTGAGGATTTTTCTTTTTAAATGTGTATAATTTATTATTGTCTAGATCTCATTCTTCAAATATCATTTCATTAACAATAATGTGTTTAACACACAAAGATATAAGAAAACAAAGAAAATATATAACAATTACATGGTTTAATTCATTAAAACTGCCAATATTTTTATTTTAGATTATTGCTTGATACATTTGTCGAAACTCTGGAAAATTACAGTGGCAATAAAAGCACGAACGTGTTGCCATTTCTGACTGTTAAAACCTCGCCTTTCTACATGCAACTTTGAGTACGAGTTTATGTCTTTAGATAATCAACAAAAAGCGGCCAAGAAACGAAATAATTACATATAAATATTGTTTAAAAGAGGGCAAACTCATCGCCAAGCACATTTTCAGATAATTGTGTTCCCTTCCTCATTTATTGCTTTTGGTATTAACGCTGACTTTTGCCACGTTGATTTTCCTTTAATTATTAATTACATTATGTTATCATTCATTACGTTGATAAAGAATGAATAATTCAACTTTCAGCATCTAAAATGATTATGTTCGTTTTTATAAGACGCGAAGTATTGTGTTTTTACGATTTGGCGCACTTAAATATCTGAAGGAAATGAACCCGATTATAAGAAAATATGTTAATAGTTTTCGGATGTTCTTTTTGTGTCTAGAATTTTGGTTTAATTTCCATACTGGCGTTGAGGAGAACTTATTATTTTTGCTCGAAAAACTTCATAATATTATATTATCCCTTACGTTATCCACTTACAAAAAATATTTATTTTTTACTTGATTTGACTTGTGTAAAATTTTTACACCTTCAGTGTAAAACATTTTAAAGTATCTTAGTAATAAAAATGGTAGCAACTACTTCACGCCAAAAAGGTGAAGTAGAATACAACAGGTAGTTCTAAACTCTATGCGTATCACTTGACCGGGAACCCTAGGCATTTATATGGGTAGTGAAGCACCAAGAATATTCTTTTACACTACTTAGTGTAAAGTCACTGCCACTATTTTTGGTTTTCAGTAACACTAAAATGTATAATAACATTAAGATATGGTACATATAAGAGTCAGTAAAGTTATTTTTACGGTAGAATTTAAAGTAAGAACAGTTAATTTAAGATGGATATAAAGACGAATTTGTTTTAGGCTTAAGAGAACAGAACTGAATAGAAATTAAATGTTGCATAACTATTTAATACAAACATACATAATTGAAAATTAAAATATAAATATCTTTATGACGCAACTAAAAACATTTATACATTTTGTTTCCGTAGCCTTGTAGTAGAGTACAAAACAGTAACAAACTCACTCTATTTCGTACTTGTTTGCGAACAATGTGCTGAAGATACCCAAAGAACCACAAAATCAGAGTTTCCGGAAAGAAAAAGAAATTCATAAAAGACTAGAATGCGCTTGAGTTTGGTGTATACATTCTTAAACATTGGTGTTAGGATTCAACTTCGTACTTTGAAGTGTACATGGGGAACAAAACAACAAAACATTCACTCTAATTAGTACTTGCTTACTAACAATCTGCTGCAGAAACCCAAAGTACCACAAAATCGGAGTTTTCGGAAGAAAAAAAATTCACAAAAGGCGAGAATACGCACGAGTTTGGCGTATGCTTTCCTAAATATTGGTGTTAAGATTTAACTTCACCGCTTTAAAGTGCACACGGGCACTGGATTTGTTTATAATTCGAAATGAAGCTTTCCATCAGACTATTTCGTAAATTAAGAAGAAAAAAAATGTGGACTATTACACCACCGTTTTTCCTGCATTTCTGCTGCTAACGTATGGCATTAAAATTGGACAAATCAGAAAAAAATAAGACATTTATCAGACTTTGTCTCAAAACAAAAAATTTCAAATAAGATCTTCATACATAGTGGTGCTGCAGACATGGGAAAATGAATGTGATTTAATTTGATTGGCACTTTTTAATGCTGTGTGCTGTGAAATTCTTTGAATCTAAACTCGTACTCATCTATCAAAAACATCAACTCTAACGACAACACTATATTGAGTGAAAATTGTAGCTGAATTGTGTCCGTTCTTATTTAATTTGAGATACAAAATCTAAAAGTCGAATACGTGTAAACGATAATCAGTCAAAAAATATAGAATAATGAAAAATACATTGTTTCTTTATATTATTAGGTTGAATAATTTACCTTAAATAAGTGCATTTCTTAAAGCTTTTTCTATAATAATCGACCTTAATAAGGAATAACCGTCTAAATGCAAAGTATTGTAACTCGAATACATTTCTCATGTCACGTAAAATATTAGATGACAATTACTTGTAATTTTGTATGCATCATTTGTCTTGCTTAACAAGTGTAAGTTAGACTAATGAATTGTCACCTTGTCTGATTTGCAAGTATTTTTCACAATGCTGTGCTTTCATTACAGTTTCTTTTTTTTTGTGAAGCTTAAGGTTATTCATAACAATTTATTATTAGAGCAAATGCCAATTCATTTCCTGGGTTTGGTTCTTTTCAAGAAGTCTGATCTTAATTTGAAATGTCCTTGTTATTAATGACTGTTTTAAATTTTTACAACGCATTGTACAAAAGAATACTAAAAAAAAATTTATGTTTCAAGCAAATATCATCATATGATTTAGGAAAATACGCTGTTCTTGTGAACTGCCTATAAGATGTTAGAGCTTTATTCGCGGTTCCTGCTTTTAATTGGAACTCGATGATCTAGCACAAAAGCACCACCAATTATACATTTTAGGTAAGAAACTATCTATTTACGATCTCATGTTTGGTATCTTGAATTTATAAAAGAAAATATTAAAAGAAAAAATGGTATCTAAAGAACCCAAGAGCACTTGATTGTCTTTTTTTAATTTAGTAATCCCCGAGTGTCCTTATGAGTTTTCTAAAATTTTATTTCAGAGCTTTAACACAATGGGAGCATCATTCGTAAAATTCCTTTTACTGTTAAGTCTATGTTTGCCTTATTATTATTCTAAATCGTATATTTCACAGTAATATTTATTATAATAATATACAGAGGTTCAGCGATTTTACAATAAATAGTAATGAAAACTTACGATGTGCAGATTTTTGTTTCATAAAATTTACAGCATGAATAGATTTTACGGTAAAAAAAGCTGGTGTGGTGAGTGCCGGTACCTCTTACCCAAATTTGATCCAGAACTTTTTACAGTGGTTACATGTTTAGCCTAAAACAATCTAGAATTTTACAGCTTAAACTAAACTAAAGTAAAACTAGGGGAGTTTGCGCATATTTCAGCACAGTAATTAAAGAAATATAGCTAATATAATGTTTTTGCATAACAAATCGTAATGATGATAATTTTTATTTTTTATGCATTTCACTATTACTTTGTTTTTCTGTTTCACTTTTAAATAACAGTTGTAATAAACCAAACAAAGCTCTTTTGATCAATATATGGGGTAAAAAAATTTTGTTAATAAGAAATGCAATCAAATCGTGAGCAATAATAGTTGCACTTCAATGAGTAATTTATTGGCTTTTGTAGGCAAATATTATAATATTCGAAGCGAATATCCCAACCTAATAATTAAAGAACCAGAATTTTAGAAGTAGAAGAAAAAAGAGAATAGTACCTAAATGAAAAAATTTAACAAAGATATATTGGTAAAATTAAAAAAAATATATATATTGGTAAAATTGAAAAAATATATATACTGAGAAACAAATAAAAAATATATATATTGAGAAAAAAATAAAAAATATATGTATTTTAAAAGTTAAAAATATGTATTGGAAAAATTAAAAAAAAATTATAAAATAGATTACACCAGCTAATGAAACACTGGTGCCGGTATAATACTAGATTCTTAATATTGCACTGAAACCAGTGTTTCATAAACCGGTATCTTATCGGTTCCAGTTAGTTACCAGATCTGATTATCATATCGACACCGATAATTCACGAGCCGGTATAAAACTGCAATTGATGCTTCAATAGTCATTCTTGATTCAGCGCTATACCATGATTAGTGTTTCATAAACTTGTCCCATACTCTATCTGTTAAAATACCAACACAAGCATTTTAGAGGAATCAGTATATACTGGCACTGATATTGTACCGTACCTAGTATTATATTGGAATTTGTGTTTTAAAAAGTGGAACAGTGTTGTACTGGTTCCAGTTTTGTATTGGAATGTTAGTGAACACCTCTTTATAGGGAAGTAAAACATTGATTACAATTGGGTTATGATTTGTTATGCATCTGCATGCGTTTTTTTTTATTTTTCTCGCTAACATAGATGATAATAACTGTTAATGTGGGGTTTGGATTGTAATTATGCATGCAGATAAATGTGTGTACTTGTGTGGTGAGTAGGAGGAGCCAAATTTTCGACTTTTTACCTTAAGATCAAGAAATCGTCGAGTTGTTTTGATTGGTAGTGAATCTTTATATTAACTTTGAAGTGATGCGCTTACACAAAATCGTTATCCTTGATTATTTTAAGTTTTATTGCCTGGTATAAATTTGTCTTAGAAATTCTATGCACTGCTGATTTTTTTTTCTTTAAGTTAAAGAATTGCCTAGATTTTTTTTAAGCTATCTGCACTGATCGGGAAAATTAAAATCTTCGAATTAATTTTGAAACGATGCGCTTACGTCTGAGTGCGAGACTGTTATTTTAATTAGATTAATTTTGTTTTGAATTTAGTACAACAATGTTGAGAGTGCGTTGCGCGTAATGGAGTAAATTTGTTGTGTGTGAAAAATTAAGTCTGACTGTGAAGTCTATTTTGTCTAACTACCTTGAGAAAAAAAGTATGGTCACACCTAACTACCAAAAAGCTTGATAATTTTACCGAAGTGGGTTTATTTATGAATTTGGTAAAATTAACAAAAACATGGTTCTATATAATGTAATAAAATTTGGTAAATGTGACAAAATTTAGTAATTTTTAACATAATACTTTAGAGCATGGCATAAAAAATATTTGTTTAATTTGTTTTTATTTTTACTAATTGTGTAGTAATTAGAACTATAATTTTGAAAGTCAAAATTTCCAGTAAACGGGTACCATCTGAGCCGAAAGATTACCAAATAATTGGCTTAAGTACAGTATATTTTGATTTTAATTACCATAATTATGTTTTCTTACAAAAAATCAAAGATGTACTTAAATGTCATAAATTTAAGGTAATTATTATCAGAATTTGTTTTTCCGTGTATGAAAAACCAAATTTTACTCTGTTTTCTTTTAGAATAATTTTGTAAAATATACAAATTTTACAATGAGAATAATGTTCAACTGCTAATTCAAATATTAAAATTTCATAGCTATTAACAATAACAAAATTAAACTTCGTCAAGATTTATTCTCCAAGACTATATTTTTAGATATACTGTTTATCAACTTTTCCAATAATTGAACATGGACTAGAATAACGAGTAATAAAACTCGTTATACTGAAATAATAATATTTCAGTTTAACGAATAGAGAAATATTTTCAGCATATATTTAAAGAAATATTTTCGTCATATATATTTAAAGAAACATTTTAGAGAAAAATTTTCGGCATATATTTAAAGCTGATCAATACATAAAAATATTACACGGACAGTATAACCTACCATTAGGCATCAAAATACAAATTTTAAAATAAAATTTTTTGTTCAAAACCAAATGTTCTATCTTTGGTACATTGACATTACAAGAGTTCCATTTCTTAAAGTGTGCATTTCCTTCATTTTTTATTCTTTCTCTTATTTATGAAAAATAATGATGCTGAAATAAATAAGAAGTGTTTACAATTTCTGACCATGAAGGTCTTGAAATAACATGAATTTCCCTGGAACTGGTAAGAAAGTGCTATTACAATGCTTAAAATTTAATGCACTCATTTATTCTCGCAGTAATTTTTTCTCTCTTCCATTAAAATTCCAACAATATAGAGAAAATTCTTTCTGATATGAGTTTTGTTAACAGGAAGTGTTACACATTTTTTGTATTTTTGATAACGAGAGAGTTGGAATTCAACATAAAAACGCTTTTTAAATATGTTTGTTGCAGTCATATTGAATAGGTTCTTGCTATATCTTTTTCATGATTCTTGTGATTTATATAATTTTTGAGATATATTTAATGTCATCTCCTCTGTGTTACAGAAAAGGGATTTTTCCTTTATTTTTTATAATTTGCAAATTTTGCTTCGCTGTAACATAACTAAGAAAAGCTTAACCATACTAGAAACAATAAACAAAAACGGTAATGATGACTTTTTGGCAATTATTTAATTACTGTTGTTATTTCAAGCTGAATTTTATGGCGTGGATTGCACGAACATGACCAAAGAACCTTTCATTTGGAACTTAGATGACAATTAACAATGAGTTTCCAGCCAAAAAATCTACGAATTCTAATCGTTCCAGTAATATATCTTCCCAGTAATATGTAATTTTTGACTATCGGATGGGAATTAATAAGTGTTTATAAAACAATGTCATTGTGTGTATAAAAAATTACCCAAAAGAAGCGTTTTCATTTTGAAAAGTGTCTGTACCAAAATTGTTTAGTATCATACAATAGTCATTAATATTAATTCTAGGTAATAATTATTATTTATCTGTGTAATTAAATCTAACTAATATCTATCTGTATTATTGGAAATTTTATTGTCAAACCAGCAATTAATTTTGAAGAATGAAATAACTACTGAGTTTAGTAATATCACTATTCATTTCATTTGAAAATATATTCTTTCTCTTCTTTCATTATAAATAAAATAAAAAACCTCCTGTCAAATGATAATGTTCTAAAAATGCAACATCATTAAAAACATTTTTTTAATTAATTGTTTTGTATTTATTGTCTTTAGTTACTTCTTAACAGTGTAGTTATTAAATTTCAAGCAATTTGGATAATCCTTTTTTCAAGTGAGAATATTTCGAAATAATTAATTTATGCCTCATCCATCCTAAATCATGGGACAATTGTAAATTTACGCTAACCTTCCTCTCCCTTTTATATTGTGGTCTGTTTGCTAATAGTGAATTATTTGAAACTGTAAATTATTTTTGAGGTAAATTATTCGAAAAAACTTCTATATTAACTTTACTAGAAAGCTATGGTAGTTTTCTTTTAATATGATATGACGTCACGACTATTTCATCATCATTTTGAAATCTTTAACACTGCTTGCTAACCGATATTATACAGGTGTTAGTGTTTTCATTTGTCAAACAGATCATCCGGGTTTAGTTTATGGTGTACTTTTTTATGCTGCATTTGCTTATCATTCATGTTGATTTGTATTCTCAAGCAAGGGAATGTATTAATGACCTCAATTTATCAAAATATTTCCTCGGAGCAGTTTCCAGGAAATGGTTTTTCCAAAAGCGAATAAAATTTCATAAATGTTCAGTATTTTTTGCAGCATTCAATTAAAATCTTTGTATAAAGATTTTATTTATATCAATTAAATGCTTATTGTTTATTCTTTATGATTGCAGTTGGTTACACGATGGCTGACATAACATATTTTTGGCTCCAAGGGCTTAAATCTGTTGGAATGTCAGGTGATGTTGAGCTTCCACAGTTCAAAGTTTTAGGACACAGACAAAGCTCAAAAGAAGTGTCACTCACGACAGGTAAGATATTTTATTTTAAAAGAGATTTTCATGGAATAAAATCTAAAGGTATGTTGTTTGAAAAAGAATTTATCTTTTGTGTCATTTAATTACTTTTGAGACATAAATCTACAATGAATGACGTGGAAGCTGATTGAAATTCAGGTATGGATATTTTTCCAAAATATTTTGATTGATGTTTCTAAATTTACTGTAAAATACATTAGTGAGCAGGTATTGTATCGTTAAGTACATAATATATTATTAATTAGGTGTTAAATAACTTCAGTATTCACTGTATGTAATATTGTATGATTTTTTTCTTCTTAAATTGGACTTTTAATATTTTAATATATGTTTCATTGCTGTTAACTGTAGAGGTAGTTACTTTATATATATAT
>NC_092214.1:82444658-82492022 GCF_043381705.1 Parasteatoda tepidariorum
TATATATATATATATTTGTATGTAAAAGTAAACAAATGTTACAAAATCATCACTTTCTATCTACTAAGTAATCTCATTATTTCACGAAATATATTAAAATAAAATATTCCCTTTAAATTTAAATATTTTGCGTGTGAGATATATAATAAAATATTATTCAATATGCATCATTTCCATCTTATGTTCCATTGCTAAATCGAACGGTAAGAAGCACGCCAAGAACGTTAACTAAACTTCCTTTCTAAGATCAATCTGCAGCAGCATTTTATTATTTTTAGTTATTTTTTAAACGTTACACTGAAAGTTTTGTTTTCACGATACGTGTATACAAGTTCAATGTAATTCAGATAAAGAATTGAGATGCAATAGGATTGCCGAATAAAATATATATAATTAATTGCATACGTAAATGAAGGAAGTGAAGAAAATTGACTTTCCCTATTCAGAAATAGCCTACCACCTCAATAATTGAAATAGCAAAGAGAAAATCTTGATCGATACATGTAAACTGTTTTGATAAGTGCATGTATTGGATATAAAATGATAATTAGTTAATAAGTAATAAAAGATCATAATAACGTCGTTTAAAATATCTCGTAAAATCTGTCATCTGACTAAGAAAAACTACTTTTAAAGAATAAATTGAAAAGTATAAAGGTGCAAACAGGGTGTTCTGTTAGCACCGTCTTTAATATAAATGTTTTGAACTTCTTGTTGAAAATGAAGTTGAAATATAAGCACATTAAGGAACATGAACTATTATTTAAATAAAAGAAATATAGCGACTCAATAGAAGAGGAATGCGGAATAAAAATTATCATAACCAGTTAGAAAATCAAAGGTTTTATCTAGCAATTTCCTTCCACCTCTTCTCAGTTTTCATTGGGAAATAAACAGATTTTTTCTATCTGACATTTTTCAATTATGATTAATCAGATTTTCATACTTTTTTAATGTTGCTTAGTTTTCTAATTCGAATGCTTATATTTCGTATGTAAAAATGATGCTTAAAGCATTTAATAAGGGTTGTGAAGACGGATCATCTGGCTTTTTCAATTTTTTTTCGGAAGTTCATAGTTTCAACTGGAATAATACATCAGATTTTTAATAAATAATGTAATACATTTCTACAACAACCGATACAGAAGTAACTAAAAACTAATTTTAAATAGATTAAAAAATAAGATTTAGCCGAAACACAAAATACTGACAAAATCAAATATGAATTTCTGTTTTTCAAAAATATAAAATGTTACTAAATGTACTAGACAAAAAACTGGCTCATACTTAGATAATATAATTTATTTTTTTAAGGACAGTATAATAATTAAATCTTCAATAAAGTAGATTATATAATTCTTAAACTTAATATAACTGAATCTTAAGAAGTGGATTATAATCTCTTATTTCTTATAAAGACAAATCTCTATTGTTAAAATAGTCAATTTATTCTGATTTTAAATCACAAATTCATTGAATCTTCAATGGAACAATTATAAATTTAAGTAAAAATAATTTAATATAGCAACGCAACGACACTGTTAAAAATTGTGGATTTCACCAAAACACTGGTAATGAAAAGACCAGTAGTTGTAGTATGATAACCGATCAATTAAATATGCTATCAAGTAAGCTTGAAGAGATTTCGACTTAACTTAACTGTAACCTTCTTATTGGCAGATAACCGTGAAAAAATTGGCAGATAGCCTTTGAAAATATTGCGATAAAATAGGTCTTTTTTTTTTTATTTTGACCACAATATGCATAATAAATATTAAGAATAATACTGCTTACTTTGTTATGTATTACTAATAAAAATGAGAGTAATTGAAAAGATATTTCAGGTTTTCCGATGATGTAAATAATATAAAAAGTTAAAAAAATCATAAGAACCAAAAAAGAAATTTTAATAAGAAAGTGAACCACAAATCATCTTAAATTAACAAATAACTTTTACCATTAATTACTTACACCAGATTTTTGTCCACACATTACTATTTAAAACAAAAAACTCAAATAAAATTAAAACGTCTACTATAAAACTTTCTTGTTTATTTAAGCTTAGATTAAAGAAAAAGCTAAAACTAGATACGAATCGTAATGTTTGAAGGCACTGATTAGACTCTAGGCCCTGACGCCGTTCTGAAAGGACCCAGTTGCAGTCCAAAGCAACTTTTTCAGACAGCTCTTCATTAAAATCATTGTTCGAAGTCTCCCTGAAAAATCAGTTAAAAGGATAATTTTGGATTTTATTCAACATTAGCTTCTGAAAGTACCACACTATTATACAACTTCGTTCCACATGATTAAAAATATTGGTACATCTAAATGAACATTCATTAATTGATAAAACATATGTTTTTTTACTGGTTAATTAGTTAGTAAAACTTATAATAAAGACTTATTAATTTATTTTAAATAAATGATCAGAATGTCTGTTATGACGCTAATAATTCCATATTTTTGAACTCTTTAGGCAAAAAACAAAGGTATAAAGCTAGATCCGAAAAGGGAATAATTTTAAATCATTATTGATTCTATAACAATTATAATATAAAGAATAAGAAATATAGATGTTAATAATAGTAGCGTATCTAAATTTAACAAATCCGACATTTATTTTAGTTTAGCTCCAAATTATGTGGCAGCATCAGGGAAACTATGTTTTATTATAGTAAGCAAATTTCATTTTAAACTCTATTTCAAAATAAAGTACTTTTAATCTTAATTTGTATGCACTTGATATAAGCTTATTATAATAATTGCAATTGTTGCCTTCAGGATGGACAGGCAAATATGTAGTTGCTTCAAACCAAATAAATATTAATTTTATCATATATTTATTACCTTAAATAGAAATTTATTGTAAGGAAAGAAAAAAAACTGCACTTTTTTACAATTTATGTGCAATGGACTGAACAAAAGAGACCGACTCACGCATAAATGTTAAATATCATACAGTGTCAAACATACAATTGCGATATGCGTTTGTTTGAATTCCATTAATAAATATTAAAACAAAAACGTATTGCTGTTAACATCAGATTTTTGATTAAGAAATAAGAATTCCCAATGTATATGTCATTTAAAAAAGAATTAATGTAAATTCTCATATCATATATGGAAGCATTTATTCCTTTGTTTTGATCCCATTTAAATATCACTCTCAAATTATATATTTAAAAAAATGATAAAAATGCTACTTTATATCTTCCAACACCTTCTATTGAGTAGGCATTTATCAATCTTTAATTATCATACTCCTCTAAAATTTCTAATCTTTAGATTGCTTATTCTGAATATGAGTTTGTCAGTTATGATTTCCCTTTCACATGTCATTTGAAAATTAGAATTCCCTAAATATCTGAATGATGCTCACTAAATTGAACATAATAATGATTAAATCTACATATCTGCATATGGATTATACGAAATTCGAGATATCAAAATATTTGGCATAATTAAAGTTTCATTTTATTTTGCTGTTTATTATAGGTTTTAATAGATTAAAATGAAAATATTTTTTGAGAGTTTTACATGCATCACGTTTCAGTGCTGATGGGACAGAAAATATACTTCATCACTGTTATAAAATTGACCATAAAGTAATAATAATAGTAGTTTTTTAAACAAGATTACTTTTTTTCTATGAATTTATTAAATTCAATTAGTAAATGACGGAAAATAAATAGGCGAAGAGACAGTTTTTTTATTCAAATTGTTACTAGCAGTTTTTTTTTAAAAGACTGCATCCATAATAAAAATTGATTCCAAGGAAGGCATTCGAAAAACGTTTAACTAAAATATTTTATTTTTCTCAATATAGAATCAAATCAATATAAAAGAATTCAAGAGTAATTAATATAAACTGCAGTGTTTGTTTGAATGGAAGGGGAAGAGAACTTATTTTGTTTTTATTTATATTGGATTTGTTGTTTCCAAGTATTAAGTTCATCCCTCTATAAAAGCAATTTTCCCATAAATAATACATTTTAAATACTTTAAAAATCCTAAAAATATTGTAATTCCAAGCAATTCAATACCTTTCGAAAAATTAGCACAATATTTAACCATAATATCGGTATCTTGAATTATAATATGATGTAATTTTGCAGCAATATCAATAAAATGTAAATTGTCTCAGATTTCCGCTCACGTTAAGTCGTAGTATTGTGCAGTTACCTAAAAAATTGAAAACTCGAACAAAAAAATTTTATTTTTAATTTAATTTCATTAAGTATTTACAGAAAAATGCGAAAAAATAAAAAATTAAACATACACATTGCTAGAAAGTATAGATCTCATTAAATCATTATTTTGTCCAAATTTTTTACAACTCTAATGCTGCGCTATAATTATCATCATCAATGACTCGACAGTCCAGGTAGGCTTTCTTCAGAAGTTTTTTCCAGGCCAACCTTTTTCTTGCTAGCATATTCCACTTTTTAGCTTTTAAGATCAAAAGGTATTTTTCTAGGTCAACTATCCATCTCAAACTCAGCCTACCATTCTTTCGCGTGCCAACTGGTCTGGCCTTAAAAACTCTTTTTGTGGTACGGTTTACAAAAAGAGTTTTTAATGCCATACCAGTTGGCACATGAAAAAAGGGCAGGCTGAATTTGAGATGGATGATGGATAGATCACCTGGAAAAATACCTTTTGGTCTTCAAAGTTAAAAACTGGAACACGTTGGCAAGAAAAAAATGCTGCGTTATACTGAACCATATTATTGTACATCTTAATCACACGATACTATAGTTCAACTTGAACGGAATAACAAACGTATAATTCTTAAAGTCTGCAAAATATAGTAAATACGCTTAATTTGTAACAGTGTATTAAATCGAGTAATTACTACCTAAAAAATAAAATATAATTAAAAAAGCAATAATACATATTTTTTTATTTAATTTCATTAATCAACCAAAGATGTTTGAATAGTATGAAAAATTGAAAACAATCTGCACAGTGTCAGAAATTTTAGAGAATGCTATACTATAATATTGTTCACTCTTTACCTAACCCCAATACAGTACTAAATTTAACCATATTATCATTTCTTAAACTCGATTACACGAAATTGGATGTTATTTTGAACAGAATACATGATTCACTTGTACACATGGCTTAATTTAAAATGAGATTGTAGAAATTGCATTAATACTTTTCTAATTTCTTTAAAAAAATAAATATGTTGCATAAGCGCGCTATACTATAATATTTTTCAAGCTTTCTTCAAGCTTTTATAGTTTCTTATACTCGATTATCGAGTATAGTTTCTTATACTCGATATTAACTTGAACAGAAGCATGAACCACTTGTTCATGGTTTCATTTGAAATCTTAGTGAGATTGTAGAAATTACATAACTATTTTTCTATTTTTTTTGAAGAAAATAAGTTGCAGTTGAAAAATACTTTACAAAAACCAATTTTTTTTTATTTCGTCGTGATAACTTTAAAAAATAAATTAAAAAACTAAATAATAATTACTTATATTTAAAATAATTTTTAAATGTCAATTTAAAGAGAAACATAGCAGCTTTATTTTTTAACTGATGAATATATTCCTCTGATTCATTGGGGCAATTTTTGAATTTAAACACTAATAAAATCATACTAATTAATACGTTATTTTCAGAATATAATTATGATTTCTAGGATTATTTTCGGATATTTTTATTTGATACAATGTATAAGATATTTAACTTAAATTCAGTGCTCTTATAATTATAAAAAAATTTGTTCACAAATTAAAAAAAAAATAATAGAAGAACGCATCAAAACTGTGTTTCCTTAAAGCAAATCCAGGCAGAAGAAAGGATGAAGACTGTAGTTTAAAATGCGACTTTTTACGTGCAGAACCGTCAGTGAGTTAATTAACAAAATAAAGCTTAAGAGTATTAATATTTAGTTACAGGTATTTACGAAATCCTGAAATATTATAATGAGCCAAAATCTAGATAATTATATATTTAAATAATTTCACTTTCATGGAAAATATCATATTTTTAAGCATACATTGATGTATTTAGATTACAACTACATGCTGTTGTGATACTGAAATGCGCAAAATAAATTATATTATTTCGATACAATTATATTACAAATTATAAAGAAACTATATTATAATCTTTAACTATATTACAAATTTTGTTTAAACTTTAGAAGAAAAAAATCCAGTGTAAATCAGTAAGGATATGTATAATATCAGTAAGGATATGAACTCCAACGCAAATAATTCTGTCGGAGTTTAGATCATTTTTATATAATCTTTCTTTAAATCTTTTAGGTATTACTTTTAACCTTTCGTGATAACTTTCAATAGGTAATTACAAAATTAGACAATAACTAATTGTATTTAAAATAGTTTTTTATCTGCGTTTCAAATTTGAAACTGAAGTAACTAAAATTTGTTGAAAAAGCATTAAAAGGAATTAACTAAAATTAGAAAATAAAATTTGGAATTCAAAATAAAGTTTCATTAAAATAGTCTAGAGATAGTCTTCGTTTATGAAATTTAAACGACAATTTATTTCAACGCAAATTTGTTGAAATAGCCCGGGTGAAACTGAAATGAAGAAACATTTTAATTTATACAATATAACAGCTGGTGGTCAATTATTATTTGATTAAAGATGGTGCGTAGTCATGACAACAGACTCTTTAACGACCTGAAATTAGTCACTCGATTTATGCATCTCGCAATTATAGACAGATGCGAAATATATTAAAGAGAAAATAACTTTTGAACACTCTATCCGCGACAAAGTAGTTAAGTATATGGTGGGAGCAAATATTCTAATTAGACAGACTTTGTTATTGAACTAAAATGAAAAAATAAATATTTTAAAGATTTATATTATGGTTTAAAATATTTAAAACTACAGCAACGTTTCTTATAAATTATTTTTGTAAAAATCTACCCATTTCACACTTAAGCATATTTTTTACCACTATTTTAAGGTTTTGATTAAAATAAAGCTAAGTAATTAAGTTTTAAGCAACAAAAATGAACTGTAGACAATTTCTTAAATAATCTCATTGCTTAATAATGTAATTAATTTTTTGTAATTAATAAATTAAAAATAATACTTTTTATTTATTAAAAATAAATTATTATGCATTATATGGATGTTAACCATGGAAGTTAACTGACATGGATGTTAACTGACATAATTCATTGTTGGAGTTTATCTTAAGAACTGAGAAGCAATAATAACAATCGGATTCAGTGTTCAAATATTAAAAAAATTTACACGATTCAATCAACTACGATATAGTTCTGCCTGCATCTTCTACATTAAAATCGGAAACACAATTTCTTTCCCGCATTTAACGTGTTTTGTAAACAATGTTCAACAACAAAAATGATTAAATTTAATTATAAAAAGTGCCAAAAATTTAAATTATTTAATGTAAAAAAGAACTGTATTTTGGAGAATAAAATAAGAATCTTTTGAAAGGTATACAAAATCCCGATTTTGAAGGTATGCAAATTCCGAACCGTACTCCCAGAAATAATGTAAAATATTTTTTTCTTACTAACATATTTATTTATAACAGCAATTTCAAGACAAAAATTGCAAGTTGAGCTCCAATACTACAAGTTTCGTGAACCCACAGTTCACAGTTGTGACACTTATTGCACATTGTTAGAATTTTCCTTCTAAAATTATGGTAAAATAACCGGAATCAGTCTGTCCATCCAATAAATCGTAATGTTTATGGTAAAGAACATTTTCTATCTGTATGGTTTTGAAACTATTTACAATTAGTATGGTTAGAAAACAATGAATTCGAAACTATACGCTGTTTTTACCATTTACAACCTTCATGAAAATATTTATTTGTGATAAGCAGCTTTATGGTGCGCCATGTATGCGTGAATGAGTTATCATATTCTAATAGTCCGGGCTCCCAATCGGGGAGTGCAGGACACTGGGAACTCTTCTTGTGTTGAAGGGAGATATATTGTGGTGTCGAAGTTGTTTTATCGGTCTTTGAGATTAGCTCTCTCAGCTACAAAATGTACAATAAATGGCTTCTTAAAGTTGGTGTAATAAAATTCTGGTTGTTTAACCGTATCAAGTGAAAGAGGTTTTTAGAAAAAGCGGTTTAAGTGGTCTTTTTTTTTTTTTTGGCNAAATGTGTTCTGTGTTTGAAATTAAGTGGTTTTTTTTTTTTTTTTTTTGGCGAAAGCGACAATTAATTTTATGGGATTTCTCATAAATAGCTCCGGCATTAATTTAGTAAAAAATACTGCATTAATTTAGTAAATTTAGACACTTTAGTTTTGAAAAGCAATACAATAATGTCTTTTTTCCGAATATAGTTCTAAAATAATTCATTTTCAGCTGATTAAAATCATCATAAGAATTATGTTTACAATTTTATATCAAAGTTTAAAGAAAAAATCCATTATTAACATGATGGAGCGATGTTAATGTTATTTTTCTTATTAGCTTTATGATGATAGTTAAAACGTGAATATGGCAGTACGAAGTATGAAAGATTTCTTTAAAAAAGTATGTTTATCTCTATGCAAAAATAAAATAGCAATATCTGATATTTCAAAAATCAAATTAAGTGACGACGAGTTGCCTAAAATAGACTGCATCATTATTGATATACGCACAGTTTTAGTTACTGGTTACATATACAAACAATATCTTCTTTAATATTTATGGAAGCAAAAAATAAATATCAGCGATATTTTTCGCAGAAATTCAAACAAAACAAACCTGTTTGACGAACATAAATTACCAGTTATTATTTTTAAAAAAATTTCTTTCATAACATTTCATTTTGAACTGGGTGAGGACGATAAATTTTTGTTACGCTTAAATACAGAGAATAGGTATAAAAATTTAGGGTTTTTAAATTGTAAAACACTCTGTTTTTTGTAGGTATAGAATAAAATAAAAAAATATTTTATGCAATAAGTAGTGTAATCTTTAAAAATCCCTTCTTTTTTTTACTGTCTGGTTGCCATTTACCATTGAGGGTCAGATAAAATAAGAAAGCACCCATATAGACATGATCAATTTTAAGGAAAAAAGATGTATAAGTTATGGATCAGAGACAATTTTCCTTTTTTCCTTTGAAAATGAAGCAGTTTAAGAATTCAGCTTATCAGGTCATGTAAGCAGATATCAATACTCAGTTAATACAATTTGCCACACCGATTAATTAATTTAAAACGGAGGAAAACATTCTGGTAAAATTACCTTGCTAAATTATAATGATAGTTCTGGTAAAAAAAAACATTATTATGGTTAATAAATCCAAGATATACGATATTTAGACCATTCATTTGATAATTCTTCCTTTCATATGGTAACGGTTTCATATGGTAATTTCTGTTTTTCAAAATCATAGTTCTTATTACTTACCACACATATAGTAAAAAAGTACTAAACTGAAAAGCAACTTTTACAGAATAAAATTTTTTATACCGTGTTCTAAAGTATCATGACAAAATTAAAACATTTTACCACTTTTAATATTGTTTTCGCTTATTATAAAACCATTTTATTTTTAATTTTAACAATAATTAATAAAGTACTTCTGTAAAAATTACTGAGCTTTTTGGTGTTCCCATAGAGTTCCCATACTCTAAAATTTTAGCCATATTCTGATATATTTGACCGTCTTTTTTTCTCAGTGTGACATTCTCTTATTTTACTGTTATTAGTTTTTAAAATTGTTCTCCCTTATTTAATAAATCTACTCTAGAAACTTATATTAAAATTAACATAATATTTTCTATATCATAAAAGAGAAAGACTATTAAGTCATAACTAAATTTGAAGACGTTATTGTGTATTACAAATTCGAAAAATTTATATCCTATTTATGTTCTTGAAAATGTGTATATACTGTATGGAAAAAACAACTGGAAATTATTACGAGTTTTTCAAAATGAATTTTAAATATTTTTCTTTTCAAATAGGTGGAAAAACTGTTCAGATAATTTTTTTACAATGCCATATGATTCATAATAGATTTTTTATTGACGCTATATTAAATCAAACTCTTTTTTATCCTCAATACAAGCAGGGATAATTAATTTAATTTGCATTAGCACATAACAATTAAAATAAATAAATAAATAAATAAGAAAAAATTTAAAAAAAACGGAAATTTCATTACAACATCAAAAGTTAAAACAGCTAAGACAGAAACCTTTCGCTGATTGATGCTAAAATTGTCCGAATTATTTTTTTATTTAACTATCAATTTAAGTAAATTTTAAAGCTGTTCAAAAGCAGAATTTTCAGAAAAGGGGGACATTATATTTCATAATTAGAAAATTTAGATACTGACGTAACTATAAGATATCTGAATGAGTTAATGCAAATTAAGTTTATTGAAAGTTTGTAATTCCTAAATTATAGAAAGAGACATTGAAGAATTGTTCTTTAAAATGGCTTGCAATGTGCAAATTTAAAGATTGTAATCTAAGGCAATAAGAATGAACAGAAGTAACAAATTATCCGAAGTTCTAAGGTTGTGACGAACAGCAAATGCATACTAATTTGCATACGTGGGATTTCACATATGCAACAAGGCGAATCCAACATGGCTGTAAGCCAGATTGCATTTTCCAAATTCTAACACAAATATATAACTGAAGAAGTAAACTTGTAAGCGAAACAAAAACAAATTAATTCAAGTTCGTTTTTCGAGGCAAGATCATATTCTTTCCAGAACCACGAATTCAAACTACGCTTTCAGTGTTCATGTTTCCTAAATATTTGAATTGAGGCTGATACGTTCCTAGTAGATTCGAATTCTTGGTTACAGTTAAATCATGTAGAAAGCAGTTTAAGTTAACTGTACTTTGAATTCTTAACTCATTTTTTATTTGGAAATACTAAAAAAAATTTTGAACAAATAAATTAACAGTATAGAAAAAAATCTTGTATACTTTCTGTAGGTTTACTGACAGATACACGTGTTTTAACGACATTTATTTCCCAAAAATAATATGAGCATGACCTCTAATATTGATCATTAATAGAAAAAAAGAAAAAACAGTTAAATATATTTCATAATTTTTTATGAAGTGAAAAAAGAATATTAACGTGAAATAATTTCTACTCAAAAATGAATTTTTGCAGTTCTTACTCCGCTTATTTTATTAAATATTAGGATAAAATCCGTTGTTTAAATCAAAATTTTCATTTCCCTAACTTATCGATTTCACATAATACATAACTGTTTTACTGAATAGTTTAGATATAAACTCAACTTATTATATCTATGAACGTATATATCCTAAGATTATCTTTTGATTTAGAAAATACAACACTTGAACTAAAAGTCCAGATATAGTGGCTTCATATATTAAGAAGACGAACCTTTGACATTCTAATAACTGCCTTTAGTTTCGAATCTTTCATATTTAAAAGCACTCATCTACATAAACTCCTAAGCACAGATAATTATTTCTTACATTTGCGAAGCCAATGGAATAACTTCTTGACTTAGTTTTCGGATTTCCAAATCTTAAAGAGAAGTATACTGATCTAAATTTCTAATGGCAGGTAACTTTCTCGAAGCATTTCTTAAGATTTACGTTATGAATTAAAATGCTTATTAGCTCGTCATGTAAAATTCACGCAAACTTTCCGGAAAGTTTACTCTTTAGGTAAGATGATTGATACATAAGATGAGGCATCGTAAATGCTTTAATTAACGAAGAAAAATACACTGAAGAGCCAAAAAAAAACAACTGGTACAGGCATGAGTATGCAAATAAAGGGGTATGGAGCCAATCAAAGTACAGCGCTGCGATCGGCAACGCGTATATAAGACAACGAGAGTCTAGCACAGTTCTTCGATCTGTTACTGCTGCTACAATGCCAGGTTATACAGATTTAAGCGAGTTTGAACGTGGTGTTATAGTCGGCGCACGGGAGATGGGCGATAGTATCTCCGAGATAGCAATAAAATTTTGATTTTCACGTACGACCATTTTACGAGTATACCGTGAGTATCGGAAATCCGGTAAAACATCAAATCTACGACAGCGCTGCTGTCGGGAAAAGATCATGCAAGAACGGGATGAACGACGATTGACGAGAATCATCAAGCATGACAGACGTGCAACCCTTCCACAAATTGCAGCAGATTTCAATGCTGGGCCATCAACAAGTGTCAGTGTGCGAACCATTCAACGAAACATAATCGATATGCTTTCGATATTGGCTTCCCTACACGATATTAGGCAGGTATACCTGTTTTTTTGGCTCTTCAGTGTATAACTTCAGGCAAAATACTAATACGTATATTTCATTTAAAGTTCCTAGATTATCCACTTATTTCTTTCTATTAAGAACTTAAAACTTTTATGTTTAAAACAATATACAATATAAGTTAAGATAAAATACTAATGCGAAAATTCCTAGAACAATTCCTACCGACGCAGAGATAAGCTTTAATTGCGTGAAAATAACGTTAAAATGTCACATGGTTAAGAGCATTTTAACGTTTCGATCAAAAGTTTTATTTTCATTTCAAGTGGTAGTCTCAAATCCATTAAATGAACGTTAAAATTTGAGTACATTTTAACCTAAAAATCAAAATTATTTGCCCTTATTTTGACTATGGTGAATTTTGTAACAAATTTTTGACGTAATTTTAGCAAAGTAAGTTTCTTTTTCTTTAACGCATTTTTTACATTATTTTAACCAAATTATTAACATTTATTTACAGTTATATATATTTCGTTTTTTAACCATGAATATTAACGTTTTTTTAACGCTTATTCTTATTATAGGGAATTTCGTAACCGATTCTTAACGTAAATTTTTCGTTATTTTAAAAAAAAACCTATAACTTTTTTTTCGTATTTCCATTCCATTCTTATTTTGACTATAGTGAATTTCATAACCAATTTTTGACGCAGATTTGACCAAGTCGGATTTTTTTATAACGTAATATTTTGCGTTGTTTTAACCAAGATACAATTATATTGTTTTCATGATGCAATTTACGTTTTATTACCATGAATACAAAAAAATTTAATGCTTATTTTGATTTTAATGAATATCTTAATAATTTTTCACCTAAATTTAGCCAAGTTAATTTCTTTTAAACGTATTTTTTAAGTAATTTTCACCAAGTTGTTAACTTATTTTTTCGTTTTGCGATTTTCAAGTGGTAGTCTCAAATCCATTAAATAAGCGTACTATACGTATTATATGAAAAATAACGTATTTTTAAAGCTTTTTTTTTTACTAAGAAGGAAAGAAGACTGTTCCATATTTTTATGTTTACGCTGCACAAATTACAATAAAAAATTAAAACATTTACTTTTTATTTAAAAAAAAACTTTTCAATTCTTTTCAAACTGAAAAAATGCAAAGTAGCTGATATTTATGCTTTTTCTAAGAATCCTGGAATTCTTAGAAAAAGCTTTTTGTCTCTAATCACCCACTTTTTGTAAATTTTTGGAATTCACTTTTATATTCAACGAACATGTAATGCAGATCTTTTTACCTCGTCACAGCAGCATACTGGTTTATTTACGAAGTTTTAAGTATCTAGTACGCTTTTTTACGCGTATTTTTAATTATTGTTACATTTATATATGAAGTAAAAGCTTCAACATTTTACCCCATTTAAGTATGGAAACTATACATCTAAGAGATGGGGAAAAAAGTTCACTAAATAGCAGGTTTTCAAGTGCCTTCAGGAATTTTTAAAATTATTTGCTAGGAGTTTGTAATATAGAGAATTTGCAGAAGATAAAATTACTCAATACTTACATGATTTTCTAAGCCCCTATGGAGTAAATATGATATTTTTTTAGTTAAAATTAATAATTAAGAAGTCTACTGCTCTCCTTAAGTCCATCTTTCCAAATTGTTAGCTTAAAATTATTTACTCTTCAATAATTCTTTATTATTTAAAAAAGTGCACATTAAAGTTTTTAGCTTGAAAAATTTGACTAAAATGTACTTTAACACTTTACTATTTACTTTAACACGAAAAAAAACTATTAACCAAATTTACCATTTCAATTATGTTTACTTGTTCTTTAGAAAAATTACAATTTCTTTCCCAGAAGAGTAGTTAACTTAACAATTTTTAAATTCGGAAATAAATATTATATCAAATAAGATTTTGTAAGTTTTATTTATTTTGCAACTATCATAGAATATATTTACAATTTATGCATTTATAATTTATTCATTGTGAACTCCAGAGATTTGAACCATATTTTGATAACTTCTTCCGCCCTACTGTTAGTACGCCCCTCCTCACTGCAATGTACCTGGAAATAAAATTAACTTTTTTAGCGTATGAGAAAAATATACCGAACAATAATATTAAATTGGTACAACCAGCAGTAGATTTCTAAAAAGAAGCAATACTAACTAGATAAAATACTGAGTTAGATAAAAAAAAAAATATTAAAACTGTTTATTATTTTCGTTGTACTTCTACTGTATATATCATTTGAGTACATCAGAATATTTAGATATAAAAAAAGCTATTTCCCAAATTTTAATCACATATTACACGAAAAACTTACATACATATATATAGTACAAATCTAAATTAGAATATTTCATAAAATTGTTTCATTCAATCTTTTTTTTCCTAGCTAAAACTTATATGAAAGCCAGCAGAAAGTTATAAGAAAAAAATCAATTAATTATTTAGTTTCTGTTTATTTATTATTATTAATTATTTCGTTTCTGTTTAGTATCTGTTCTTCGGAATTTTATCTTTTTTTTCTCTTTCTTTTCATTCTCCTTATTTTATTCTCTCTCCTTAGCTGCTATCTTCATTCTTTTTCAGAATCTTTTGCAGGAACTTTGTAGTTCAGAAGCACAATTTGATTATATTTCAGTTACGTAATTTTTAATCTCTCAGTTATTAAAATTGTAAAAATACTATTCCTTTTGACACTAACAACATCTTTAACATACTAGAGGAGTATAATAGTACATTTTAACAATTTCAGTCATTTGTTTTACCATTTATTATTTAGTTCAAGTGAAGAATTACATTTTACAATTGCATCTGTTTAAGTTTTTTGAACAAAAAATACTCAGTTAGAAAATTCTTTAATTTCTGAAAAATCACTAATAAAATCTAACATCTAAACCAAAATACTTTAAAAGACTGTTTGGAGTATCAGAAATTAAGATCCACTTCTGAATTCTTAATAATGGTGGGGGGGGCATTAACTTCCAGTGTGGGGAAAAGAGTTCTGTGTTCCTTGACCCTAGTGTGTTACCATCAGGATTTCCGTGGGACAGTAAACACTTTGCTTGTTTAAACCACTTTAAAACGACTGGATTAAAAAACAAATATGCAAAAAACAAAGTTTTTGGACAAATAAATATTTCTCCAAAAACTGTGATTAAATTAAAGAGACATAATGGTGTTAGTTAAGTGTAATAACATGATAGAATGCGTTGAGCAATGTGTCATAGCAATTTTGAACAATTGGAAACAATTTGGAGCAACAGCTTTAAACTTAAAATTGTTTTACTTGACTTTAGAACTAATTAGAAATTATCCTTTTTAATGCTGCATAAATATATGAACAAAACAAAACAAATTGCCAGCTTTCCACACCCTTGCAAAAAAATTAAAAAAAAATTTTTTTGAACAAGTATAAAGCAGTTTTATCACAATATTTTTTAATTTATTTAAAAATGTTAAAATATGTATTTTTGTCAAACTGTGATTTATGTAGTTTGTAGTAGAGATAATTTCCAGTGAGCTATTGATGTATAAGTTTTCTGCAATATTAGACAATTAATGAAAATTTCACTTAATAAACTTCATTAAGAAGTTTAAGCATGAGTTTGCTAAATGCATCGATATATAGTAAAATGCAGAAAAATATAATACATTAACGGAAACAGTCGGTCGAAAGCTTTTAGAAAAAATCCTGTTTTTGCAACTTTGATACATACTTTGAATCGTCTTTTAAAGCTAACATTTTAATCATTAATACTTTAACCCCAAATAATAAGCACAGAAATGCACACTTGGAAAAATAGGATATTTAAATAAGAGATGTTTTCAAACAGTATGAAATCAAACAATTCTTCATTTAATGTAATCAAAACTACTAACAATAATATAATGCAGAAGTAATTGAAGAAAAATTAACTTGATAAAAATAAAGTGATAGTATCATAGATATATCATACAAATAGATAATATCATAGATATTGTCAGAGACATAAAGTCATTGATTAAAATTAACAATATTTGAAGTACAATTTCTAATATGTGGAACTGATTGGAATAATACTGATGAACACACACACAAAAAAAGTAATAAACACATATATAAGTTATTTATAGCGAAGATAATTCGAAATACTTTGCAGTTTGAATAAATGTTAACTCCCCGAGAAATTCCAATTGATTTTGTTTTTTCATTTTATAATTCAATTGAACATTTACCAAATGTTTGATTTTATTGCCCTCTGTTTTTGCGTGATTCATCAATCTGTACAAGAGTTGAAGAATTTATAAAAGCAAACCAGAAGTTTCAGAATTTGTCTGAACTTATAACACATATTTAATACAAATAAAACACATCTATTTTTCAAGTGCCAGTAAAATAAAACACTTCCCTTAAAAACAGCAAAAGTAGTGGAGGTAAAAGCAGTAACATTTTACCATTCTACTTGAAGATAAAGTGGATGTAGCCAAGAAACTTTTACTTTTTGATGATAGGAAAATATGCGATTTAGATTCATAAAAAACTTTCCAGTGCAGTATGAATCAGAATAAAAGCCCCCCCCCCTACGAAAAAAAAGGCTAACTCAAAAACATTTAACCTGTTGCTAATTATTCTGAGAAAACAAATAACTATAATATTAATCAGAATGAAAACTATAAACACAAATAATTTTACCCGTGTGTAATCATTATTTAAACGGTGAATTAATTATTTCAAAATTGAATATGAATAAAAAGGCAGTGTTCTGAAGAAATGAAGTATTTTTTTACGGAAAGGGTAAAGAGGGGGCATCAAAAGGCCGGCAGGGCCCTTCTAAATATGATAAGGGAGAACATTTTAATGATGAAAGGTGAATCAGAAGCTTTCATTATAAATTAGTTGGAAACGGAAATGATGATGATTGTGCATCAACATGGTACAGTACATGGAATATATATTTATTATTTTTGATAGTTAATTTTAAAAGACAAGTTTTGGAGTGCTTTTATTTGTTGTTATTGAAGCATGAGCAGCCTATTTAATTACTATTTTTAATATCAGCAAAAGTAATCTAAAAGAATTTTTAACAGTTGATTTGTTTAAGGGGAATTATTAGTTTCGAATTTCATTAATTTTGTTTACACAATTGTTTGTACAATAAAAAAGGAAGTAATTTGAATATAGTTATTTCTATATACATACTTAATTTTGGTATTTCAAATGAGACTTTATGGAGCATCATTCTCAAACCCTGATCTTTTCCAAAGAGCCTCCTCCGAAGTACATCAATAGATTTATGAAAAAGAAGATTATTCATTCAGTTAATAAGTTTAAAAACAATCGAAATTATTCATACATATTTTGTTATGTTCATACGAGCACATTTATTATTTAGAACACGAAACGATTAGTGCTTTGGCAAAATATTTGGCTAAAAAATGGTCAAATGTTGAATATTTGGTTGCAGTATAGCAATATTTTTTTAAAAAAAAATATTAATAAATATTTTTCTACTTATAAATAAGTTTATTCATTATTGAAAACTATTACATCTTATCTATATTATTGGAATGGGTTGAAGGGAAAAGAAAAAATTAAACAAGAAATACTTATTAAAAAAGCTAAAGTTATAAAGATGAAAAAAAGAAAAATGGAAAGAGAAAAAAAATTATCTTAATTCGTGGAACAAAACTTCTATGTTATGAACAATATTTTCTGTTAAAAACAGTATCCATAAAGCGACATTAACAGAAATATAATCGATTAGAAATGTGTTTCAAAATGCTACGTTATTTAAAAAGCATCAATAAAAACGAAAGATTATATACAGAAGCGAAACCGAAAAATCGATTTTAATTCTCAAAAGAAAATTTTAAAGCTTTACATTTCGGCATTCCAATTTTATTTTCCAGAAAAAGTGAAGAAAAAGGGCTTGAATAAAAATATTTCTAAAGATAATTTAATATTAATATTGATTTGAAAATCACTGTAATTACCTCAAGAAAACAAAACTTGACACTTGCTTAGTAACCATTTATTTCCTTTCTCTAAAATCCATATATTTTAGATGATAAATTTCAAAATCAGCTTTTAAAATACGAGGAAATATTTTTAACTCTGATTAGCTGACTGCTGTTTTCTTCTTTTTCTTTTAAATGTTGTTTAATGTTGCAAAATAAATAGTCAGAATATTATTTGAATATTTGGTCAGAATATTAATTCCGTATCGTGATCTACTTCCAATTTTATTTTCCAGAAAAAGTGAAGAAAAAGGGCTTGAATAAAAATATTTCTAAAGATAATTCAATATTAATATTGATTTGAAAATCACTGTAATTACCTCAAGAAAACAAAACTTGACACTTGCTTAGTAACCATTTATTTCCTTTCTCTAAAATCCATATATTTTAGATGATAAATTTCAAAATCAGCTTTTAAAATACGAGGAAATATTTTTAACACTGATTAGCTGACTGCTGTTTTCTTCTTTTTCTTTTAAATGCTGTTTAATGTTGCAAAATAAATAGTCAGAGTATTATTTGACCCTGATTTTGACTCTGCGATATTTTGTCAAGGATATTTTGCGCGATATTTTGGCTGAAAGAATTTATCCCGAGACCAAGTGCTATAGACTCTCGTAAAATTTACACCAATCTTATTAAAAGTGTGTTTAACCCATGGTTCTTTAAAAAGGTAAAGTTAAAAGAAACTGCCATGAATCTCATCAAAATAGTGTTTGTTTGCTTCGTATTACTCGCAACTTAACTTTTTTAGAAACACATTATGCTAGAAACTACTAAAGGTATCAACAAGCAATAGTTTTGCTACTTGATATGACAATGCTAGGTAACTAGATAAGATATTTCAAATCAATTACAATATAATAGGACTATTTCACGTATAAAACTTGTCTCGTCTCATTTGCTAATAAACTGAGTAGGCAAAACAGTACTATGTAGGCAAAACAGTAAGAGAGATTTCCGTATCGTGATCTACCGGTGAATAGTCCTCTGAGCAACTTCCATACAACAACCAGGAGAGATTTTAAAAAAAATTAACGGAAGGAGATCAACTTGAAGAATATTACTCGTAGCTACATCTTGCACGCCTCTACATATTTTTTAAAAAGTTAGCAGCTTCAAATCCATTTGGCTCCTTGGAGACAGCAGTTAGCGCAGCTGCTCACAATAAATAAGTATTTCTAAACGGGAATTAAAATTTTAATGAGGGGGATTTCCAAGTCGGTACCCATGGCAAAATATTCTTCTAGTTTAGGAGAACTTCCAGTGGTCCACGAGAAGATAAGAAAATATCATAGAATGTTAGTAACCCAAAGAATATAGGTTGTATCCACCCTCAGGAGAACTTCAAAATGATTCTTTTTAAGTTTTCTCAAAGTACAAATTCCTTTTTTTTTTTTTTNTCTTTTTTTTTTTTTTTTTTTGCATTAGCAATTGTAGTTGGGACAAATAGGGAAACTGTGCAGAAAATCGTCATGTCTTGGCAACTTCCTGCCAGTGGCCGGCAAAAAACTAAGAAACGAAAAAAAAAACATCAAAGAAAGGTACAACTCGATAGGTACAACTCTTGAAAGGTACAACTCGTAACCATTCCGGGCAACTATCTATACATTTTTGTTTTCAAATTGCAAGTTTGAATCCTATTTGGTACCTTAGCAATTTTGGTTAGTGCGACAGATCATGATAAAGAAGTATCCCCTGAAATCAGTTAAACAGAAAAATTTGCATTATAATCTAGTAAAAAATTCTTTTCTACTAGGGAATATTTGTTTATCGTAGCCTGAGGCAGAATAATCAACAGGTCTTGGCAGTAGCTATCTCGCAAATAAAAAAATTAAAAAAAAATAATAAAAAACATGGGAAGAAATATTTTGGGTAATTGTATTTTGGTTTGAGTATTTTGTTGAAGGGTATATTTTGTAGCCACTACCCTTGGCACACCTCTACATGTTTTGTTTTTTTAAAATTTATACAAGTTTAAAATTCACTTGGCACCATGGTGACTAGTAGGTGTAACAAATATCACCATACGGAAATATCCCCTCTACTCATAATTTTGTGCATACCATCTCTACTAATGTTTTTGTACGTAAAGTCAACCATGATCAATAACATTTAAGTATTGTCTTCAGTCTTATGTCTTTAAATGTCATTTTTTATTAATTATATTGTAACGTGATATTTTCATTCTAGAGATATAGTCATCTTTTAACTAGTATAACATTAATCGAATAGCTGGCTCATAAAAAACGCAATTTTAATGCTTGATACAATTTTTATGAATTCTCTATGCTCGGGAAATTTAAATTTATTATAATAGTAACTTATGATTAAAAGAAAAAAACATGAGTAAATTTTGTATAAGATCACCGCTGCGGTAGCAATACAAGATCCCTTAAAATATGTGTTTATTTATTTTGAAATTTTAAACATTTTTTTGGCATCCTCTAACCAGTAACTTCATTTCCAATCAACGATTTGATCTGTAGAAATCAGAGGATTGAACTATAGTAATTTAACTGAATGAGATATTAACTATGTTTTATTTTAAAACTGTAAAACTAAAAATATAAATCAATTTTTTACGCATCATGTAGGCTGATCAATAAATCCTAAATTGTAAAATTTCCATTTATTCCGAGATGATAGAAAGAAAGATGGAATACATTTAACGTTAGGGCTTGGATCAAATCAAAAAGATTTAATCTAACTACACCCACCAATGAAAAAATTTTAATCTGTAAACATAATATCTGATCAACATGCGCATTTACTTATCTCTGCTTAATTTTAATTATTATATCATGATTATGATTATTTTAAACATTATATCATTATTATAAATGCTGTTTCTCAAATTTCGTCATTATTATAAATTTTCCTCGTGCGTTGGTCAAGCTTTTACATGCATTAATAAAGGCATGGACTCATGATTCAGATATCATTTTTAGTTTTTAGTTGTCGGTGATGACCGTGTAAAAATAGTTTGAAAAAATTTACAAAATATTTATTACATAAAAATGCACATTTTAAATAAAGATCAGGAAGCATTTCATTTGAAAATAAAAGCAAAGGTAATATAATGGATATGAAAACTTTCTAACAAGGAACTCAATTCCTAAGAACTCAATTCTTAGAACTCAATTCCTATTACTTCCCTCAATTTTTTCTTTCATTTGTATTAAGAACTCTCTTTCTATCTGCGCGACCGTTTTCTAAAGAAATATACAATAACGATGTTTAGTTAGAGATACTCTAATTATCAGCGAAGCGACTCTTTTAATATATCTTTTCTAATGAGGAACAGAGTATCAAAAAGAAAATTGATAAAAAGAAAATTTTCCTTTACTCCTCAAAATTTCGCATAATGAGAAAACGAAACGAGATGTGCAATTAAAATTTAATCGTTTCCTCTCACGTTAGATTTTCTCTCAAAACTAGAATGATATTTTTAGAATCTTATCATTCGCTTTAAGGTATAAAATTTTCTTTTCTTAGCAGCTGCTTCTCACCTAACTTGTTGATACGATAATTGCAAGTTTTAACGCAACTTTTGTTATCTCTCTTTCATTCAATTAATGAATGTTAATCATAATTATCGACAGCTTGCATTATATTTCTCTGCACCAGAATTCAGCAAAATAATTATGCAACGCAAGCAAAAATAGATTTATGTTAAGTTTAATTGACTATATTCACTTTTGTAATTAATTTGTGAACAGATGCATAGTTGGGAATGTAGCAATAAATTAATAATATAAAAAGTAGAAAACTTTCTTTAAAAAAAAGTTGGAAAATGTGTATAAAATGTTACAACTAAAACTTATGCTGCAAACTTGTTCTAATTTTAAATTATTTTAGAAATTGGTATTTTGTATTGTGTGGATAATGTGTTTCATAAATTCCTGATTTTATTGGGCATTAAACAAACACGCGAGCTTGGAAAATATGAAATTATAGGAAAAGAGATTTGGAAAATTTAAAAAAGTCCATTTTTAAAGATAAAAAGAGGAAGCAAATTTTTAAAATAAATATCCAAATTAATATAACAATTATCCAGGATTTGAAAATATAATCTGTAGCAAACGTACTACTGTAACAAACATTCTAACAACTTTTTTCACTCTAACAATTTGATGAATGCTATGACAAATGTATACTAAAACTAATACTAAAACAACTATTTTACTATAACAAATGTACTGCTATAAAAACACTATGACAACTATTTTTCTACAATAAATGCATGTATAATAGGACAAATGTATACTTTAACAAATGTACAGTGCGCCAAACAAGAAAAATATGAACCACCCTGAAAAACTTGTGATCTAAGACTCAATCTTAATGATTGAGGGGTGATCACAAGTACGCTGATTAATTAGTGAAGACGATATTTTTAGTTGCAAAATCAGAAATATAAACGTACTTTCACTAAATAAACATACATTTTTTTCAACGAATTTGAATTTCTGACAAAGCATTTAGATTCTGAAAAAGTCATAGATTTAAAATTCAATTTCTCAGGGACTATTGAACCAAATTTGCTGAAATTTTGTATTTTGCTATGTAAAATTATGTTAAAAATTGGATACTTTACTTTTTTCGACTTTTATTGAATAAAATAATAAAAAATAACAAATATTTACTGAAATCTATTTTTTGCTTCGGATAAACGGCTTTTATAAATGTGTGCAAAAGTTTTTAAATTCGGTTAAAAAAAGAGGAAGCAAATACTCGAGGTATGGTGAAATACGCAAGCAGTAAAATTGACGTTAAAGGGTCCAAATTTTAGATCGCGCTCCTTATCAAACTGTGGTAACCATATTTTCTAAATTGCTGCTATTACCTCTATTTCGGGAGTCAGAAATCCGAATCCGTTGAAAAAAAGGTATGTTTATAGATCGAAAGTACGTTTTTGTGTCTGATTTCGTAACTTAAAATGTAGTGTATAATTAATTAGCATATTTGTGGCCACCCTCTAAGGTTAAGTCCTAAAACATGAAGATCCGATCTTTAGATCAAAAGTTATTCCAGATGTTCCGTTTTTTTGGTGATTGTGTATTACTGCAGCAAATGCTATAATAGCTATTTTATTATAACAAATGTATACATACTATTGCAAACGCACACTGTAACAAATGTACTACTATAACTTAAACTTTAGCAAATATTTTAGTATACAAATTTATATGTATAAGGGATGCCCGGGACATCGCTTTTTCTTCTATGCGTATCACGGTAGCGACATCTAAAGTGGGAAGAAAATATTGTTGTTCTCAATACTCACAAGTCAGTTCACTTGGTGTTACCGAAATGTTTTGTGTTTCTTATAACGTGTTAAAATATTTTTCCACGTTTGCATGCTGTTATTATTTGTTTAATACAATGCAATAAATTTTTAAAATTTGTAATGTTATTATTGTACAAACATAATGAGTAGTGAAAATTAAAATTTATTTGTTTAAACAAATTTGCAGCTATTTTTTAAAAAAAATGTACTATCCGGGCAAGACGGGACAGCCAAAGTAGAATAAAAGTGTAAAATAAAAATTAAATTCTCCGTATTTTGCGAAAAGCATTAAAATAAGGCAATATTAACAGCAACAAAAAATATAAACTAGCAAATATAACTTAAAAAATTATTTAAAAAAAATTATAAAAATAATTTATAATTAATTAATTGACAGACTATATTTTAAACTTCCAGTTTTGGCCGCTTCTTATGATGCAGTAGATGTGATGTTTAGGAACATTTTTTGTCGATTATTCTTTTATTCTGACATTAATTTCTGTGATCTTTGAAATATAATTATGTGTCCCATCCTACCCGGGCAAGATGGGACAATGTTCTATTTTTATTTATGTTAAGTTATTATTATTGAACTTTATTATTCATTTATTTTCTGACTGAGATATGTAAGAGCAATTTTCCCACTATATTTTTACAATATAAAAAATATGAAATTGCTCTAGTTTACTAATTTTTAAACCAAGTTTCCTTAAGTGGTCCATCTTGCCCAGGCTTCCCCTACTATGAGAAATGCATACAAATTCATATATACTATGAGAAATGTATAAAAATTTATATATACTATAACAAACGTATACTGTAATAAATACTGTAGCATATGTACTACTGTAAGAAATACTATAACAACTATTTTAGTATAACAACTGCTTGTATACTAAGACAAACGTATACTATAGCAAAAAGTACAACATAAATTTATACGACAAAAATAAAATTCTTATTCATGTTATTTTAATAAAACTTTTAGAAAATATGAAGAAAGTCAACATAAAGTTCATGTAAACTCCAAATGTATTTTATTTTTAAATACTAAGTTCGATTTCCAAGTTTTTAACGCAAAGAATAATAGTGTAACTTTTGGATGAGTGAAAGACAAAATTATTTATATGAACAATATAATGATTGTAGTATATACGCGTTACTTAGTAAGATAAAACACTTAAGACATAACTTATATCACTCTACAAACTCTAAATCTTTCTAAAAGTATAACATTTGAAACAACTATTATGACTAACAATTTTATTCATTTGTTTCAAACGCTTTGTTAACATGTCTAAAGCGACCATAAGTGATTGCACTACGAAAAAAAGTATGATCAAAACTACCGGAATACGGTTAAATTTACTATATTTCTGGCTGCATGGAAACACTCAAAAGCATGGTAGTTATTACCGAAGAGCTTGTGTAAGGATTTTAGTAAAATTAACAATAAATTATTGTATTATAATATGTGATAAAATTTCGTATATGCAGTAAAATTTGTTAATTTTATCATGATGCCTTAGAGCATGGCATAAAAATAATATATTCGATTAAATTTATTTTTCAATTTCGTATTTTAACTAAATGTGTGATAATAAGAACTATAATTTCGAAAACCAGAATTTCCGTTAAACCATTACGATATAAACGAAAAAATTCGATAATGAATGGTTTAAATACCGTATATTTTGGTTTTATTTAATGGAATTATGATTTTTTGCCAGAAATTTCATCACTATGCAGTGTAATAATTTTACAAAATTTTTTATCTTAGTGTGGAATCCAGTAAAGAAGATTCTACTGCTAGAAAAAGTAGTTTGTCGATGCAAATTAATTTATATAATTCCTCACAAATTGAAAAGTACGTTCAAAAAGCGTAAACAGATTATAAATAGTAGTAGGCATATCCTTTATTCTTTTCTTTATAATGTTTGTTTTTTTTTACGGAAATAATTGACTTTGACGTATTTTTATTTATTCGAGTGCTTTTTTCTTCTTTTAACTTGATGAGTCAAATGTGACTGGTAACATTTGTTTGCTTTGATAAAGGATAGTTTTTGAAAATACCCCCTTAACTATTATCACTTAATTTAACGGTGTAAAGCTTCTTTAGCTTAGAAAAATATTAAAGTGGAAAAAATTGACATGTTTCGAGTGCCTAAAAACAGGCACCTATTTTCAAGATTTGCCAGGTGTGACTGAAGGAAATTAAATTTGAAGAAAAAACTCGCTAGATTACCACTAAAACAATGGAAAATAAAATAAATTTTAAATACCAAACAAAAAATAATGATTAAAATAAGCAAATCAGGACAGGATGCATTTCGAAGCTGCATTTAGGGTTACATTGTGCTTTGATTTGAGTCTGTCACATTGGTTTCAATCTGCTCCAGCTGCTTTTCTTATTTTATTTTAGCATTCATGTAATTTTCCATTTTTTTTTCGTAGGTAACTTTTTTTATTCTGTTTTGATTTCCTCATTCACACCTGATGAGTCTTGAGATTAAATGCGTTTGTCCGAGTGCTCGTAAGATATTCACTCTTTCTCCTTTAACCTCTTCTCCTTATGATTACGGGCTTCAAAAGTCTAAAATCCATTGCATGAAAAAATTGTTGGTTTAATGAATTAATTCTTAAAATTTATGAGGTTGACATGTTGATAATATTCGTGTTTGTAACGTCTGCATCTCTTCAAGTTCCGGTGTTTTATTATTATACATATCGAGTTTCAGTGTTTTATTATTATTTTAACTATCCTGCTCAGCAATGGAGCCAAATAATTTCTTATTTAAATTCTGCTATTGATACCTGTAAAATTTTATTTTAAATATGTTTCTCTAACTGTTGAGAATTATTTCCCAGGAAACTATTCCCGCCTCATCTGTGAAATCTCATTCATCCGTAGTATGGGCTACTACTTGATTCAAATCTACATCCCAGCAGGACTCATCGTTATCATTTCTTGGGTGTCCTTCTGGTTGCATCGGAATGCCACCCCAGCGCGTGTAGCTCTTGGTGTAACTACTGTGCTTACAATGACTACTCTTATGTCCAGCACCAATGCCGCCTTACCAAAGATCTCCTACATCAAGAGCATAGATGTCTACTTAGGCACCTGTTTCGTCATGGTCTTCGCGTCTTTGTTGGAATATGCAACTGTAGGCTATTTGGGAAAAAGAATTGCCATGCGAAAAACACGCAATCAATACCTTCAAAAAGTAGCAGCGAAGCATCACCGTCAACAATGCCCAATGGCACATCACCATACCCTTCCAGCTTCATCAGCAACGGGTGGTGATGGAGGTGCTGGTGATGCTGCAGTGCTAATCTCAAGCAATCCTGAGATACCTCTTGTTAGACCAGCTGTAAGCCGGTATCGTTGTGATGGTGTGAATTCTGCAAGCCAAGTGAGTAATCCTGTTTTTTAACTAAATTTTGCAACTAATCACAATGAACTTCAGGAAAATAAAATTGAAAAGATGACTTCGATATTAACTGAAATCATTTTACATGTGTATATAAAATAGTCAATTTTCATTGAAAGATGAATAAGTCAATTTAAAGCTGAAATGTCGTTTATTTACTTTTTTTTACAATTTCAATAATCATTGTTTAATTTTGCAATTTCATGAAATTGTATATAATTAAAAAATCATTGATTAACCTTCACCATTTCTTAAAACAAAATCATTCACACAATAACCATTATGAACTTCATACTTATATCACTTTTCAAATGCACTTATACAACTCTTCAAATGGATTTATACTACTTTTCAAATGGACTTATACCAATTTTCAAGTGGACTTATACCACTTTTTATATAGACTTAATCCACTTTCAAATATAAGGTACATGTAAGCGGTACAGCAGTTTCCAATAATGCAATTTTATAAATAAATGTATGGATTTGAAAATACCCCAAGGAACATACAATAAGTATGCGAAGCTTTTTATTGCTAAAATGTATACTGATTAATCAATATACCAGAGCTGAATAAAAGCATAGAAAACTTATCAGATCTTTGTACAAATCATATGTTCAGCATAAGCACAAATTTGATATTAAAAATAATATGAATACATAATGTGAACTATATATGATGATTAACTTCCCAAAGTATTGGATAAAACGAGTGGAAAAGTAGGAGATTCCGGAATCCTAGTGTTATCTAATCTAACTAGGGGATTGCTGACTGATTGATATAGGTTGAATGTGCAATATTATGATGCTTGTAATATATGTTATGAGAAATGATATTGAATCAAGGTATTTTTTAAATATATAAGTTTATTACATCGATGAAAATATTTACGCAAAATGAGTTGTAAGCATTTACTGATCTATAGTTTTGAAACTGGATTTGATTCTAGAATTTGGTTGTAAACTTTACCCCTCGATGCAACATATATTTTGATAATTACGCGTTTTATTTAAATTTTTATTTATTTATTTTTGCTTGCGAATCTTCATTTTTTGCTGCACCGTATAAAATCTATTGTCAGCACTGTAGGAATCCCTCAAATAGCATCTAGTTAAAAATATTGTTACGTACTTTGAGATATTATGGAAATTTTTAAAGAATAAAAAAAGGTTTTATTGAAAAAAAATTGAAATGAAAAAAACGCTACGGTATTAGCTTATTGTCGCACGGATTGTAGTTACCCAAACAAATTATACCACTTTTAAAGATTCCTAAAAGTTAAAGATGGAAATTAGTTGAAAAAGAATTTCCCCTTTCAGTGGATAAATAAACTAAAATACCATATTATCCACCATGGCAAACATCAGCAAATTGCTATCCTCATTTAATAACTATTTATAGCTTTCTGAGTTGAGAGCGATTGTTCCATAGTTTTTGAAATGCAAAATTTGTGTATGTTGTATTTAGTATCTAAAATTTCATCAGTCAGATTTTACCCCTTTCCTCTCCTCCGTTAAAATCACGTGGTGAGCTTTAGTTTTCTATTTCTCATGCTTGTGATATTTCCAAGAGTTAAACAGCAATGCACCAAAAATATTTTAACAACCATCTGTTGTGCCCGGAATTTCTCTTATTTGTTATTTTAAACACTGGAAGACTGCACCAGATTATATTTTTAATGGAACAAGAGATAGTAAGTTTATTTTAAACTTTGTGTCAGCACTATCCATATATATGTATATGTGATAAGTAATTCGTAATCTTAGCTCAGCTACTTATGATCTTTGTGAATCCACGTGGCTCGTGTTCTGTGATTTGTTTCTTTTTAAATATTGTGAAGATTATGGAGTCAGAGATGTATGGGCATATATGGATTACTCATGGAGTTTTAAATTTCAAGTCAAAAGGAAATTCCAAAAATCAAATATATATATATACAAAAAATAATGATTANTTTTTGGATAAATAAATATTACTACATATTCTTTTAATTCTGTTCATTTCATTAAAAGTGGTATAAAAATATGTATATATATATATATATGGTATTTATATATATATATATATATATATATAAGCTCAAACTGAAGATAAAACAAGGAAAAACTATAGACATATGAAAAAGGGGGGGGGGAATAAATAAATAACAAACAACTGATTAAAGAAAAGGATGAATTTTTGTTTTTTAAAAACCGGAAAAAAATATATAATCTTTTCATCAGCCCACATGATTATATCCGCAAAAATGAGTGCTTATTGATATTGTATCAATATAGCCAAAGCAAAATATATTAATACAATAGTGCGAGGAGCACTCAAAAAAATTTTTTTACAAAAATTTAAAATTCTGGTTTCAACATAATTTACAGTAAACTGTATTAGAAATAACATATTATGTTGGCTTTGAATCTTATATTTTTGTACCTTTCAACAATATTAAAATTGCTTTCAATTTTATATTAGAGAATGCGGGGATACTATGCATTGAATGCATAAATGAAAGGGTTTTTGAGTAGAGATTTATATTTTTTCGACATCATAATTTAGTTTAGGCATCATAAATATGAAAAATCGGGTTTTCAAACTTTCTGCAATATTTCTCAAAATATATTGTATGATTTTTAGGAACCATCTCTACCACTATTTAAATTGGATACTAAATTTAATTTGATATATAAATTTAAATTACTATAAACTCTTTTTTTGAAATAAATTATATCATCTATCGTTTTCTTACGTTCTTATCTTGTATATTTTTATACTTTGATGCAGCATTTATGCATCAAAATATAAAAATATACAAGATGCAGTTTTTATTTTGAAACAGTTTTATTTAGAAGGGTCTTAGTTTAATGGCTTAAGTAAAATTATATTTGTCCATCTAGCTACTTTCTGGGCCCATAAATTATGCACGAAGTCTTACCGCCATATTTACTTTTACATGTGAAAGGAGATACTCTTTTTGGCAATAATCAATGGAAAAAATGTAAAAGGTTTTTCAAAATTTGATCTACAAATTCAGATGGGAGATGAAAAACATCAAGAGAGTGGGGTCATAACATGGGGTCGCTAACCACGTGTAGAAGTTTAATATCGTGAAATTTCTACGAGAAAACTGCAAAGGATACTCCAAAATTGCTATCCATAAGCATATTTATTTGATTTATTATTGCAAAAGTTGTTCGAAGTGATACCCGCGGAAACCCTTGAGCACGACGCCTACAACTCTTGCACACCTCAAACTCGAAAATTCTTGCGCACGTTGCCTACAAAGACGTAAAAACGATTCTCGGGGGCGTGGAACATGGAACAAACCTCAACTGACTTCCACCTTTCGTGTTTTTCAAATTCAGGAAAGGCCCGCATTTCTAATTTAGAAATTTCACCCTTTCAAGGTGATTAATGACCCCTTGTGCAATTATAAGTTTTCATCCTTCTTATGCCTTTTATCACTTTCCTACGTTTGTCTGTCAAACTTTGGAACCCGTTTTATTAGACTATTCTTCATGCGCAATATCTTCACCAAAAATAATCTTAAGATTTTCTTAAGAAAATAACATCTTCTTCAGAATCAACTCTATCTCCAAAGCATCTTAAGAATTTTTGAAGACGTTTTATAGATATTTTGAATAGCTTTAAGGAAGTTTGTCTTAAAAAATCTTAAGAAAATCTCCTAAGACATTTTAGTGAGTTAATGTAATCTTAAGATCTTTTTTAGTTCACACAAAATTTGTCTTGTGATATTTTTTGATGATGATCAGATTTTAGTTCTTTTTTTATTGTGTGAGAATTTTAATCATTCTCGAATTAAAGTATATATTTTAAAGGTTTTCTGCTTTTATTTTCTGTCATGAAACATACAATAATTTGAGATTGAAAGGAAAATGTTTTATTTAACTTCTATTTTAAATGTGTTATTTTGCTTCTATTATAAATGTTTTATTTTACTGCTTTCGTTAAACGGAATTCAATATACCATCAGATCAATTTTTATCAATAGAAAACTCTCACGGTATTAAAATTTAAGTGATTGGAAATTGTTTCAATTTGTATGTATAACAAATTCCCTTTCTTCGATTCTAATTTTAAAAGTTTTTATATTTATATAATATACCTGAATAATAAAATGACATATTATTTACGCCGTTAATGTTATAAATTAAGAAAAAGATCGCATATTTACAGTAATTATAAGTATTTTTTTCATGAATTGATGTAAAAGATACGCTTAGCATTCACAGTCAGAAAGCAAGTATAATTTTACGAATTTTTAAAATTTGTGTTCATTAAATTCGCTTTTAAGTACAAATATTATATATTTACTCATTAAAACTGTAAGTACCGTTTTCCTTCACAAATGCTTTAGGCTTCCATTTTATTCCATTTACTGAAAATTAACAAGTCTTTTATCATTGGCATACGAGATAATTGGTGGCCAAGCTTTTATCAAAGAAAAAGCCATCAGAACCGACACTTTTCGTTCATCCAATTGGCTCAGCCCTTCTTTCGTTTTCTCTCCCCTCCACCGATTGAGGCAGTTTGTTTACATTTGAAAGCATGGCAGCTTGTGGTAAGTGGGTGATGTCATATATGCATAAATTTGGTAAGTTTAAAACTTATGCTTATATATTATTTTTATTTTCATTCCTAATTGACGATAGCGTTTTTTTTATTAATACATTTCTATTTATTTGTATATAAATGCTAATGAATTATTACTGTTACAAATTGTGTAAAAAACGTTAAAGCTAGGAGCTAACTCTAGTTATAATGTACTTTTTATTTCTGTTGTAGTTTTATATTTATGTTTTATCATTAGAATATTAAGAAGAATGTCTTTAAAATTCGCTATATTTGTTCTGTAGTGTTTGACAATAGTTCTGTAGGGGTTTTAAATGTTTCTATAGGTATAAAAAAAATCTTTTTTTTTTCGAATAAATCAATTTGCTTTTCTGTTTATCATGGTTTATAATCAAGAGCTTTCACAGAAATTCTCTCAGAGAATGGAAGGATATTTAAATAAACAAAGCATATTATTTTCAAATTCTTATTATAATTATGAGAAGTGTATTTTCTTTTATTGGCTATTTTAGAAAACAATTGACATTTGGGGATACATATTCCAATTATTATTATTTGAAAGTGCTACTAAATTTGCAGGAGACGAAACCCTGAAGAAAAAAAAATCAATATTATGCTTTATTTATATGTTAAATATGTAGTTCTTTTTTTTGCTATTTTTTAGTTTTTTTGTTTAGAAATGTTTCATTCTAACATTGCAAGATTAAGTTTAAGATCTTAATTTTGTTTTGAATTTATGATTCAGAATGGATTAAATGGGATGTATAATTATTACGAATGAAAACTTTTCTTTAATTTTTCTTTTAACATTTGAAAGCAAAATGACGGTGAGTACCTTAATCTATGTTTAGAATATAATAATAAAATAGACTTAACAGCTTGAGCTTTTTAATATAATAAATAAAGACAGTATTGCTAACCAACTGCTGAATTTTAATTGAGGATAAATATGAACACTGCACAAGGTATTTGTGAATGATTTTCTACAAATTTCAAAATATGAAAGTTTTATACTCTGAGTCCTCAACAGTAGTGCAGTACAATTTATATCCTTTTGTAAACAATAACTATAAAATTAAAAAAAATTAATTTGCACAACATTCATTGGATCACAAATGGATTGGATTTACAAAATTGCTGTTGTGCCACTGGCATTTTTCAACATAAATTCTCAATGCTTTGTCCATACTGATTAACACTTCATACAAGAAATATTTGGTAATTCATACACAATGCTCAACACTTCATACTCCATGTTTACCTGCCACAAAAAGCTACCCGGTAAAACTTTCTAATTTAACGTCAATGATAATAAATTTTGAGAAACTTTTATCAATTTGACTGCAATTGCTATTAACTAAAAGTTATGAAACAAAGCAATTTTAATAACAATATTTAGAAAGAAAAGATATTGATTTTAAGGTAAAGATGTGTGTAAAAATTTTATACAGTGTAATTTTTTTAATCTCTGAAAGGCAATTAAATGTTTGTGTAATCTAAATTTATATTATTAATATAAAGCTAAATGATCTAGTTTTTTTAGTTTGCTGTGTTCAAGTAAATGCAATTATTTATTTTTTTTAATTATTAAATATTTTTATAAATAATAATTATTTTATACGTAGTTATTTTATGAATAATATTTATTTTTATAAATAATTATTTTTCTATTTCTATTTAAATTTTCTTCATGTGCTCCAATTTTATTTTGTGTTAATTAATGATTCTTTCTCTTTCTGATGCATAGCTGGATCTGCAAATTTATTTTTTATTTCTTTCAATAAGATTATCGATAAAATACAATTTAAAAATTGCTTTGGTCAAACCTATTCTAAATCTAATAAAATCTTCATGAATGTATTTATGTACATTGCGATGAAAATTTTTAACAACTTATTCAAATAAAATACTGATTAGTTCTGTTTTCTATCAGAGCAGAATACATTTCAGGACTCGTTGGCCAACTTTTGAATCTGATGTAATGCAGCATTTATTTTGGAGTTGGAGCTGATAAATGTCTAGATACACTAATCATCATTAGAGTAGTATAAATACTATTTCAATCTAGTTATGAAGAAGCCCGTAAATAAACAAAATGCTGAATGAATCAAAATCTAGATGAGCTATTGGCATTTCTGTTTCAAGTATGCCAATCTTTGTGTGTCAGTCATAGTTTCATTGGCTCCCCAGCCATCGCAACATTCCTGGAAATGATTGATCCGATTGTTTGGCAGAAATCGACTGTAAACTTTTACTCTCACCTACAGCCAAATCATCTCCACCATTGTGAGAGCGATAGACTAATATAAAGAGAATGTGCAAGACGTGGATGCTGCGGAAAAGATTTCTTCAGGCCCCCCGGGAGATTTTCACGGCATATTTTCAACTCGAGCATTTCTTCTTCAGAATACAACGTTTAAATGTTGGTTGCTGTTGCTCTGGATTATTGAAATAGTATGTTAGTTAGTAAAAATTTAAAAAAAAGTGTGTGATTTTGTTTTCTTCTAAATTAAAAGCATTTCAAGTTGAAAGTTCTCTGCTAAACATATGGACTTTTTATGCTTACATTATACGAGTCTTACCATCTCTTCAGGTAAAATGGACTTAGTTAAAGTCGTTTCAATCTGAATGGCAGATTCATTTGTATGTTATTAGCTTTTACTATGATGCTTTATTATTTTCTCATTATAGAACTAATTTTATTTAATTTTGTTCTATTTTAAGCTATAATTTTTGTAAATTTGGTTTAGGCTAGTATTACTGGTTAATTTCCGGTTGTATTAAGAATTATTACCATTATAGTTTTGCTGTTGGTGTTGTGTTTTCTTTGTTTACCTGCGCTTTTTACTTACTGACTTTTAATTATGATTTAACTATATTTATACATAGCCCATGCTAAGGACTTTTCTTAGCCAAAGGCAAATCTTAGCAATTTTTTATGATAGATTTTTTTTCCGTAGAAAACATCAAATCAAAATACAAATTTATTATAAATTGAATTATTTAAAAAAATGCAAATTCAAATCAAGAGTCATTTTGAAGTTGGGTAGGAGTAAATGAGCAATGAATGGGAGAGAGATTGACAAATATTGATATTTTGCGGTCTTCGAGAGGGTAAAATAGGATTAGGTTGAGGTTAATTTTTGGCAACTTATTAGATTAAAGCTGTTATATAAGTATAAACTTGAAGCGACAATATGTTTTGTGTTATCAGGTTATTGCCAGGTTATTGTCATATAAAAATATATTTTCTGCAAAAATAGTTGGATAATAAGCATCTTGCTACCACTTATTTACACTTATTGAATAAAAAATGCAGGGTATCTTAAATTCCTTTTGACCATTTTTTCCCAGTATAGAGGGGAATATATATTTTTCTTTTCTGCAGAAAACGCCATTTGCCAATACTTTAGCCAAAACAACAGTTTTTTTGCTAAATTTTACATTTTAAGACATATATATATATATATATATATATANAATATATATGCCCTATTCAACTCGGTAGCCTTGCAATTTTTAAACAATCCAGAAGTCAAGGAAACTCTTGGATCAGTACCCCCAGAAGTAAGATTTGTTATTGGAACATGGAGGAATCAACCGATCAACAGATTTAACATGCATAAATCACCATTTACTACATTACCATTTCCTCGGCCGACGGGAATCGAACCCACGCCCTCCTGGACATGGGCCCAGTGCCCTACCAACCAGGCTATCCTAGCCCTGAAATTTTTTATTGGCAAAATGCTATACCAAGCAAAGTGGGGGGGGGTTCTTGAAATGACAATAAGTTTTTGAGTGACTGCTGAGTGGTTGCTGGGCGGTAATATATACATTCTTCAGAAAATCTTAAAAACTGGTAATTATGTTGCTGATTAGAAATTCAGTGGCGTAAATATTACACCCGAACCCATGCCGGGCGGGGTACGCACGATCCAGAAATAATACATTACATAAAGGGGAATACAACCTGCGGTCCGTGGTAGCACCTGGACAGAATAAAAAACTATTAGAATTTTTTGGGGGGGGGGCAAAAAAAAAATAAAAAGCAAAAATTCTTAATTTTTGCTTTTAAGTTCTTGAACGCCTTAAATCTAAGTCAATATAGCTTTTTGATCACTACGAATCTCCAAAGTTTTAAAAATGACAACAATTCAGACAACTCGACAATCCCGATTGTCTCTTCCTAGTGTTCTTGTCGCATATTATAATTTTGCTACTTTAAGTAGTCTGACTTTGCTATGATCAACTTTAAAAATTTAAAGCAGTTTTCCAAAAATGCTTTTGTATTTGACTGAATTTTTGTTATATCTTCTCCAGTTAACATGGTGCTTTTTACGAAACTTCAAAGAAAGTGTAATAAATATATATATAAATAATTCAACACAGAACCCTTGTAAGAATATTGTTTGGTAATGTTTTTCTGATTGGTTAGTTCATTTTAATAACTCTTTTGAACTTTCGCAAAGGGACTGGATCAAAACAGCTGCAGTTTTTAGTGAATCCTTCACGAGCTTTATTACCGAAAGCTTGGACAAAAAACTAACAGCAACGAGCGTTGTGACATTAACCAAGCTTGCATTCAACTACCACGATCTAGTCACAAGATAAAACGAGGTACTGTCCTATACCAAAGGTAGGCAGCTGGAGGCTGAAAGAGTCTTGAATGTGATTATAAACAGCAAAAATAGGAATGCGAAGAAGTCATATGCAGAAGTGGCAAGGACGAGATTAACAGCTGCTACAAGGGTTAAGACAGATCACGTGGTGTTAGTTAAACCCAAAAAGGACGGCACATCAGAAGAGACTGAAAAATTTCTTAAAAAGAAGATCGATCCTCCAGAGCTTTGCCTAGGAATGAGAAAACTCAAAAAAGCTAGAAACGGTGGGGTGTTCAACCAAATGGAGACGAAACGAGATGTTAGAGCATTTACTGAGGAATTTGAAAGAGAGAAATTGGATAAAAATATATTTGTGAAGTCCCAGCAAAGAGAATGCCAAGGATAATAATCTATGATGTTGAACTAGAAATAAAAAAGGAAGAGCAAGAAACTAAACTGAAAGAGCAGAATTATGAAGTAGAAGAGAATTCAAAATTAGAGGTATTGTTTCCAACAAAAGGGCAAAAAAGGTACGCATTGGGTGATCAACCTCCAACCAAAAACCTTTCAGAAATTTACAAGAAAGTTCACCATCAAGCTTGGTTGGCAAATCCTGAAGCTCAAAGAATACCTCAGGGCACTCAGGTGCTACAAGTGCAATAGATTTGGCCATTTGGCCAAAGAATGTCGAAATGAGGAAACCTGCGCGAGCTGCGGTAAGCCAGGACACAAATTGAATGAATGCAAAGATAAAAGCAGCTGCGCAAACTGCACAACAGCGAACGAGATATACGGATTGAAACTGAATACGAACCCTCCAGCTAATAGAACGAGTTGTCCGGCGAACCAAAGAGAGCTCGACAGGCTAAGGAAGAGGATCCACTACAAGGATCTGCACTAAACTCTAACCAAATTTTACATTTTGCAACCCCATTACCTTTGTAAGCTGATTATGTCGTCCCAATGTGAACTTAAATTGAGAAATTTTGTAACACTTTCCAATCATTGATTGTTATTATTTTTGCCTCTAAGTGCAGGCCCTTTGTCTGTTATGGTTTTTAATAAAGTAAAGCATTAGTTTGGCTCTTTCTCAGAGGATGCCTAGAGGAGTCGTGGCGTGGCGGCTGTCTCTCGGTGCCACGCTCCTGGTGAGTCGTCTGTAGCAGAGTATGGCACCGCCACACAGACTCGGGTTCGTCCCATTCGGCCTCCTCTGTCCAACGACGATTTGTGTTGCTCTTAGTCGTGCGTGAGTCGGGGCCATGGACCCTTGGTGTCCATGCACCACCGGCTCCGCCATCTGAATTGAGGGTTGCCGTAATTGATGGGTCTACAGTTTTACCTGGATGCCCCAAAATGGGGCTGGTCAGGGCTAAGCCTAACTTATTGGTTAGTTCAAACTGGTATGCTACTTTGTTCAGTTTCTTAAGCTGGTAATATATATAATGACTATTGTGAGAGAAAAGTAAAGTGAAGATGGATTTTCAAGTGTTTTCAAAGACGAAATGCTTTTTAACCAGATAAAATTTTTATTTAACTAGCTTTATTTGCATGGTGACTTAAAATACAAATGAATCCTTTATCTTAATTAGATATGTAATATTAAGTAGTAATTAGCAAGCCAAATTATAATGACCAAAGAGATAAGTAATTGCTTTAAAAATATTTTATGTGGAGAATGAAATATTTGTCTGTCAATAAACAATAATCTTAATAATGTATTCAGGTCTCTATTTTAAATGTATACAATGAACATGCTATTAGTATTTCGATAAACAATTTTATTTTAATGTTTATTCTTAGAAGTACGAATATAAAGAAGTAGTATGTTTCATATAATATAATTTATTATTCCTTTCACTTACAGCAGTGTTTAACTAGAAGTATTCCTAACATTATTTTTAAAGATTTTAAATAGGAAAGTATTTTTTTGCTCTATTATATTTTATCCCAATAGTAAAATTCAAATTTGTCACAGGTTCGTCATCCACTTTATTGATTATCCGCAGACTGATTCAAAAAAAATCTTGGTTTTACAAATTGTAAAATAGAATAATATTTTTAAATTAATTTATATTTATCTAAAGGAATATCTTTCTGCAAGATCCTCCCATGATATTTTGAGTGGAATTTCAAGTTCATAAGATAATCTTTAAGATAAGTGGAATAGTCAATAATACTATGTTTAGGAAAGTATTGCACGTTGAAAATAATTTTGTATGTACTTTTACAGGAGTTAAACTGAAACAGACATGTGATTGCTAAAAGCAAGCATTATCTGAATTTTTTCTCAATGTTTTTATTTTTAGTATAATATTTTTATTTATATTTTTATTTTGGTTCATAAAAGATAAATAAAGGACATTTTTATGCACTAAAGTAGCATTTATAAAATTTGAAGAGAAATTTTTTTTTCTTATACATGTTTAAAAAAAGATATTGAAAAAAAATGACATTTTCTTTCTTTTTCGCAATTTGAAAGTTGTGAGGATCTTTGGAAGTCGTTTAATTAAGGATAATAGTTCAGTATAAAGCCTATATTAGAGTTTATTAAAAATATATAAGTAACCTTCAATTTTCTTTATTGATTAATTTATTTGTTGCTTAAAATACCTGATTCTCTTAAGTTTTGGCTGCCTTTTATATTTATTTAATATTTGATTACTTTTGTATTATAAATTATTATAAAGAGTACATGAGTCTGAAGAAAAGGTTGTTTATTTGAATAACATGCCTTTATACTAACAATAATTATTTAAAAATATCAGTCAAAGTATTTTATTCATTGTTAATGCATATTTATCTGGAGTAATATTAAACTTATTATTGATTTAAAAATTATTTTGGGTGAAGAATTATGTATAAATGAATGTTCATTAAAAAGAAATATCTTTCAAAGAATATAATAACTGTGTTTATTTTCCTAAATTTATCTGACTTACATATAAAGTTCAGAAAAATGACCAGAAATTTTTTTTAAAAACTTCTTTAATTATTTGGCTTACATTTTGAAGATTTTTTTAAAAAAAAATTTAATATCTAAAGTATATACATTCTTCAAAAAATCTTAAAAAAATCTGTTAAATATCTTAAGTTATTTCGCCCGCATGAACCTATATTTTAAGAAAATCATAAGATTATATTTTGAAGGCTTTCTTCAGATTATTTTTTTAAGATTCTCTTCAGACAATATTCTTTAGAAATTTTTAAGAATAAGTGGGCCAAATAACAAAAGATATTCTCAATATTTTTTTAAGAAATTGAGATTCCTTTTAGTGTAAGAAAACATTCAACTCTGAAATCTACAAACTGTTGAAAATTGAATGGCTTCAATTAGGAGAGAAACCTGCAAACCGATTACAACCCCTTGTCATCATGGCGAATGATTAATGTCAATTAGAGTCTCCAATTAATGTCATAATTCAAAGTGTTTAGTATATTCGAATGAGTTAACAAGTTTTATTCCGGTTGCAAACAGTCAAGTGATGAATATTTTTACTCTTATGGGATTGAAATGTAATGAAAATTTAAGAAAATCTCCAGTTTTATAATTACTTTAGCACGAAATAATTATTGTAAATTTTTAAATTAAAATATAAAATTTTACAATTCGGTTTGTGTGAGTGGTAATTTATTTCTCTCCTGCTGTATTTTGCTGATACTTCATCGGAAGGAAAGCTGTGGGGTTAAAGGTTAAATTAAAGAGGAAATAGCTATGAGTTTTCTGTTTTATTAAATAATAATTAATAAACAACACATTTAAGAAATAGTTTAAAATTGTATTTGCGGTTTTTTGCGCAATTGAAATATTTATTTCTTAGGTCATTAAAAGTATTAATTTTAATGAAAAAATATTTAAAATCACTTAAAAAAAGAGATGCTGAAATTTTTTTTAACTTGTTCTTTTTTCTAGTAAAATTTTCTTTTAATTTAGTTGAAAATGTAATAACAATGAAGAATAATGGCGGGTACAGCCTCTTCTTAACAAAAAAATGCTGCATTTCTATGCACATTGTAAGATACATGTCCTAAAGAATGAATGAATGATATCAGATACTTTAATAACATCTCATTAATAAAATAATATAACATTTTCTTTTCATTTAGTTTTTCTTTCTATAAGTATTATCTTTCAATTTAATTGGAAATACAACTAACAAAAAATAATAAGAATGAAACCAATTTTTTACAAGATACATGCCCTAATGAATTTATGACAAAAACCTGTAAGTTAGTGGTCGTAAATAATCTCATATTTTTAACGAAAGCAGAATTTTACTCTTGATTATATAAACTGCATTGACAGTGAATCATAGGAACGAACATCAGACACTTAAAAGAAAAAGTTAATCTGTTCAGGCCTTGCGGGCTCGAATTCAGTATATATCCGGAAATTAGTGAATTAAAAAAGCAAATTTTTCGTGCGCAAAAGTTCTTTTAGTTTGATGAGCATAAGTTATGTCAGTTGATAGGAATCAAAATTATGACTCGCTTCTCGTGACCTTAAATGATTGAATTCTTTCTGTTTGAATAAATTATCACTTTAGTAAAAATAATAATAGGACTGATTATTAAATTAATAATATTTCCTTAAAAAAAAAACAGGCTGTTAAATTATTATATTTAGAATCTATAACATAGTATTTTGTTATTTTGTACCAATAATTGCGGGCCCCCAAAACAAGATATTTTTAAATTTTCTATAATTGAAATAATGGGATTGATGCAGATTGGATTATATTATTAATTTTATTTATTTATTTTTTAAATAAAAAAAACTAAACTCCATTTTAAGTTATAGTCTTAAAGGTTGTATATTATAAAATTTTTACTTTATTATGTTTGAAATTTACAGGGATTATTTTAAGGAAGAAAAAAGGGAATATTTATGCTGCTTAAATATTTATTCATTCTTTAAATTATTGGAAATACGTTATTAATTTTTACCGTTTTTCAGTTCAAGTGTTTTATAGCACTAAAAATGAAACCAAATAACTAATATTAAGTAATATTATGACAATTTTTTTAATTTGGTGCAAAGATTCTTATTGTTCCAAAGTTAAGTGAAAGACCATTTTATTTCAGTCACACGATAAATTGTGAACTATGATCGAGAACTATGTCCACGGTGCAACTGACTGAACCAAAATTTGGTAAAAGACACTAGACTTTGACGTTGACTGTAAACTAAGATATTTGTTTACGACGCCATGTTTTCTTTTCAATTCGGTCTCGGTGAATCGGGAAGACTAATGTATGTTGTTTCAAGTTTCTACTTATTTAGTTAAATAAGGCTCATTTAAAGGCTCATTTACATGAATTAAAGTTCATTTCTTTTATGGTGCCTTTTTAAATTTGGTTGACGGTATAAAATGGTTAGAGGTATGTCATAAAATAACTTCCTACGGAAATAGTTTTGTTACGGCAAATAGCTAAAAATATCTAATAATGGTGCTACCTTCCTCAACTTTTATATATAAAAAAAAAAAAAAGCATACAAATTTGTGTTCCGTTTCTTCAAAACACCTACTTTTGGGTCCATCTTCTACTGATTTTTGGAGCTAGTAAAAATACCAAAATATGGTAAAATTGAGCTTCATTTTATGTAGGCTGCAAATGAATCCCAATTTTTGATGCAACGCGGCAATGAATACTAAATTGAACAATGAATACTAATTTTTTAACAGTGTATGTTCAAATTTTTGAAAAAACTTATTTGATAAAATTTTTGTTTAACTTGCTAACCATGAACTATGTTTATATGCATATGCTTTTAAATACTTTGATGTTTAAAATTATGTGTAGTTAAAATTTCAGTTATCAAATAACAAATCAATAATTAGTATAGGAATGTGAGTGTGAGAAAAATTCCTCTAATAAAAAAAGTACATATTTTATTAAAAAAAAACATTTATTGAAACTTATATTAAAGTAATTAATGGACTAGATTAAAATACCACTTAAATTTACTCTCGCGAACTCAGTGTGATGATTGGCTCTGTTTCCTTGCTAAGAGTTTATCACTACTTAGTCTAAGTTCAGAAAGACAAACAATTCAGATAAAATATAATTTGAAAGCAGAAATAGCACTTAGCTACTAAATGTATCGCCATACAGCAACAACATTTGCAACGAGAATTTAAGCAGTTTTGGAAAACTTCTCTAACCAGCAAAGATTATATTAGTCAAAGAGAGAGGTTTCAATATGGTCGTTATATTGGAAATTCAGATTTTTGAGAGCTACTGACGTAAACTTAAAAAGAAACCTAAAGCAGTGCTATTAAAGCTGTTTTCCTATAAGTTCGATTAATTTTTTTTTTCTAGTAAGAAGAGAAAGGGCTAATAAAAGTGTAGGGCGCTGACTAGGGCTTTGACCATACTGTTAGATGAGATAGAGTAATTACTGTAACTTGGAGTAACTATATATATATATATAGATTAAGCTTACACTAAGATTAAGCAAAAACTAAACAACTTTTTTCCTCTAATATTTAAAAGAGAAAGATTCTTAATAAACTTGGTGAGACTATTTTCTACATAAAGCCACGTACGCATTATTACCAACATTAAAAGCAGCATCACGGATTCTAAGTAACAAACTGAGGCCTCTAACTTCCTATTAGTGGAGACTTCAAATATTATTTAACATTGATACAACACATTAACTAAATTTTTCCACGATGGCTTTGTAAAATGTTGCTTTTCCTTTCCTTAGGAGCATTATTAAGTCCAATGTCATTTATTCGAATATCGATTTAGCAGAACAATCGATCACTCGTTATGTGGTTAGACAATCTTCGACCAGTTTTCATGTATCGTATTTTACATTTGAACAATGCTACATAACATTTCTTTTCGTATTTTATCTTTTTTTTCCGCATTGACATCAAAATTTTTCTTCCGGGATTCAATGCCAGGTATTGGTATCCGATTTATGACCAAAGACTTTCACTCTAACGTTTATACTAGAATGAAAATTGAACATTTATTGTTTTTGAAGCTTTTTTTCGAAAAAAATTTCTCTTTTGCGGGAAATACTGACATTTTTTATGCGTAAAAAAAACAATACTTTAGTTAAGCGTTGAATGTTTTTATTTTTTGTTGATATAATTATAGAATTTATATTAGTATGAGAGATTTCGTCATAGTTTTAAAAGCAATAACTATTTCCTATACTATTAATTATACTTCAGGCAAATCTGACTTGTTTGTAAAAATGCTAACAATATACGTGAAGAATAAAAATTTTACTTTGATCTAACTCTCGATAAATATTTATATGAAAACATAAATATTATTTTTTCCTTAACAAGTGAAGAGAAAAAATTATATTTCCCTATTTCTACAAAATAATAAATATTTATAAAACCATTCGATTTTAATTATCATTTTTATATTTTATAACAGGCGTTGAACAGCCGACTCAATTCTGAGTTTACGACTACCAATGCTCACCACCAAACCTTGTAATTTTGAACACAAACCAGAAGACAAGTGAACTCCTGGATCAAATATTGAGTGAAATTTGCCTTCGTGGATGACTTTTATGATGGAATTAAACAGCATTCGCATAAAATGGGGAGAGGAGAACCAGGAATACATCCCACGATTAGCCTGACAATAACCCATGACCAATCTACCACTGAAGATATTTTTACAGTGGTCGGTGAGAGCTAGATGCGAAATTCATGTCAACCAGACATCATTGGGATTCAAACCGTGGCCACCTCATTGGGAAGCGAGCGCTCTATAATTTGAGCCACTGCGGATCAAACCCTTCGAATAAAAAACGTCTAGTGTAAACCTATTACCAATCTCATGTCACCGCTTATGTCATTGTTTTTAATTACCTTATAAGATGCTTTTCACCCTTTTAAAGGAACCGAATAGATACTAAAATTTATTATTTTTTAAACACAAAACATCACAGAAGAATATAGTTTATCGGAAAAAAATAATAAAGAAAGATAGAATCATTTCCTAAAGTTATTAAAAATTGGTAAAAAAATCTTATCATTGGAAATAAAAGTTTAGAGGCATATGTTTATAATATGAGTATTATAAATAAACATAATTTATTGATGATGTACATTTTTTTTACCAGCTGAAAAAAGGTCCGTAAAATAAATTCGCTCATTGAGGAAATGAACGAAAAAATCAAAGGTTTCTAAAAATTATCGAGAGATTAAACTAATAGGCAAAAAACTCAAATTTCTGTCGATTTACAGAAAATATATTAAGTAGAAGTTTATATTAAGTTATTCAAATTCTCCGTTATTAATGACTTATACTGACAGCAAGTAAGTACTAAGTAATTAAATCCTTGTAAGATTTTTAGTTGAAATACAAAACACGTAGACAGGATGATTATGCCTCAAAAATCGAGTATTGTAATTCTTGTACGAAAAGCGATCGAAAAATGACTTCTGGATTATTTCTAATTCCATATTTTATCAATAAATTAAATCAATTAAATCAATGAACTTGGTTCAAAACAATAGAGACCTATTATTTACACTGAGAAAGAATGTATGATCAAATCTTCCAAAATACGATAAAGGTAAAAATTTTTCCGGTAGTATAGAAACATAAAAAAACTCAGCAATCTTACAGAAGCGCTTTAGTTGAATTTTAGTAGCGTTTACAAAAAAATATATTTTAATAGTAAACGCTAAAATTTGATATAGTATGTGGTTAACATTTGGCAATTTTATCATGATATCTTAGAGCATGGCATAAAACATTTGTTCATTATTATATTATTTACTTTTTAGTTTCGTACTTTTGACTAAATGTATGGTAATTTTGGGTCTACATTGTAATAATTGGTCTACATTGCCTACCTTGAGTACATCGGATAACACCAGAGACGCTTTAAAATTTAGACTTAGTGAACACGATAGATATTTCCTTTATCAAAAATACAATAAATCATCAATTGTTGCACGTCATTGAAATTTTGGGTGTACATTCTATTTAGACAATGCTTAAATTATTTCCTCCTCAATCACATCAGCTCATCTTAATTCCCTGGAATCTTTTTTTATTCATATGAATGCTGATTCCTTTGTTAACGAGATCACCACTTTTTCATAGCTCATGAAAATGCATTTTACCCTGATTCTCCCCTCTCGACAACAGTGGTTTAACTTACTCATCTTAATTTTTGTTTTATTTTCGGCTACTGCGGTAATTGTAATTTTCATTTGCACTTTCATTTTCCCTTTTTCGTTAGCAACTTACGTTTTATAATTCAAATAACTTTTATTTCAGTCACGTTCACATTCAATCGCATTCAGTCACAATCACATTTTTCAAATCGCATTTACCTGTGACAAGTCTTGAAAATGAAAATCGTAATTTTGAGTGCTTAAAATATATCACATTTTATCTCTACTCCATGTTTGTGAAGAAGTTTTCTTAATCAAGTAGCTTAAAAAATGTATTGTAACCTCAAACATTCTTTACAACCAAATTATTATATTGTATGCTAACATTTTCTAAAATGTATTTCAAATTTGTGCTCATAACAATAGACTTAAAAAAATACAATTTTTGGTTATGAATCGCTGTGTATACAAAAATTATTATTTGATGCTTAAAGCATGTATTAAGATTACGGTAGACATCATAACTTACAGGCACATTATTTCTATACCACAGAAACACATAAAATATTTTTGTTGGTTATTTCATAGTTTATTAAATAATTATTTTTAATATATCGCTGATGGGCTGCAATAGTGGCACAACTAAAAAAAACACGCGTTTTGGACTAGAAACTGCTGTAAATATGAAAATACACATTCTTTTCAGCAGGCAATACTAGCACAACTCATAAATCAACTTCGAGGTAATCTTCGTCTAAGCAAACTAAAGCATTTCTTATGCATTTTCCTTAGCAATGAAAACTTTGAACCCACTTATCTCAATGATTTTTTGAGTTGTGCCGCTATTGCAGCCCATGAGCGATATGTTTAGTTTTGGTTTCCTTAATCTTCTACAAATGTGTTAAATTTAAATTCTTTAAAATTTTATATCTTTGTGTATTAGAGCCTATGTTTACCACTGGAGTATACATTTTTTTATGATTTTTATCCGTTCAAATGTTTCTTTCTGGGAGCCAAAAAATTACCCCTTTTAGGTGATCCTATATTGCTAATTCCGCTTGCAAAGTTTTGTCAATATTAGGCATCAACATAGCATTTTATAGGCTATTAATAATTTCGCTGTTATAAAGGTTTTATAACATACAGAATGAATACATTGATGTAGAGTTACACTTTTCAAGTAATAAAAAAAATTAAGAAATGAAAATGAAGAAATACCTCCAGAGCTAAAAAATGTATTTTTTTCAAAATATAAAAAAAAATTGCAGTCGTATAATCAAGGCACGGTTGTAAATCAGCCTAAAAAATTATATAAATGTATTTTTATAAGAATAAAATTTTAGTGATTAAAAGAAAATCTTAAAAAAAGATGCGAGCTGATTCACTTGCATAATTGGATTCATGGCATTTCACAAACAAGAATCCTAATTCATTGCGAAATCGATTAATTAGTTCCTGTAAAATCAAATTACAAATTGTGTTTGCATTTTTCTATTATTATTTATGTTTTTTCGTACAAAAATAGCTCTTTCAACAGTAATAAATCAAAAGATTTCGATCACTACTTCAATAATAAATTATTAGCAACATTTTATACCCTTAAGTTAATGATGATATTTTCTAAGGTTTAATATTTACAAGTTTTTTAATTGCGGATTTTCGGAAAAAAATGAAACATGCAAAATTGACGTTAATAAATCCGAAATTTAATTGCTCTCCAGACTAAACTACTATTGTCACAAGTTACCGAATATGACAATCTCCTAATTTCAAAATTTACAAATAAAAAACTATCAATCAAATGGTATGATAGTTTAGACAGCATAAAATTTTCTGTCGAATTTAGTTTCTTAGTTAGTGTTATGATTACGCCAGATAAGGTAGTAAAAAGAATGCAATAATAAATAAATATTTTTTTTTCCATACAGCAAAACAGAGAAGAAAAAAAAAAGTGCTCATGTATAACATATTCTGTTTCTAAAAGCAAAATAAACGCCTTCAATTCCAGCTCAATATTATTAACATACACATGATGAACAAACAGAATAATGAAAACATTTTATTATTCTATGAATGCTAAGTTAAAATAATAATGCAATTTGAAGTCAATGAAATTCA